>NC_137796.1:74290397-74567897 GCF_963383645.1 Muscardinus avellanarius | reverse complement strand
AATAAAATAAAATAAAATAAAATAAAATAAAAAGAGCTGGGCATGGTAGCACATGCTAGTAATCCCAGTACTTGGGAGGCTGAAACAGGAGGCTTGCAGGTTTGAAGCCAGCCTTGACAACTTAATAAAGCCCTCTGCCACTTAGTGAGACCCTAATCGGACTGGGGGTTTAGCTCAGAGGTAGAATGCTTCTGAGTTCGATCAATAGTGCCACAAAATTAATTAATTAATTAAATGAAATAATAAAATAAAATAAAAAGCTAAGCATGGTGGGTACACTTCTAATTCCAGTACTTGAGAGGCGGAGGCAGGAGGATTGAAGGTTCAACGATAGCCTCAGAAAGTGGTGAGACTCTTATCAATGTAGTGAGACCCTGTTTCCAAAAAAATACAGAAAACAGAGCTAGGCGTGGTGGCGCAGGCTTGTAATCCCAGTACTTGGGAAGGTGAGACAGGAGGATTGTGCAGTTTCGAAGCCAGCCTCAGCTATTAGTGAGACTCTCCGCAATTTAGTGAGACCCTGTTTCCAAATAAAATAGAAAAGAGGTCTGGGATTGTAGCCCAAAGGTAGAAAGCCTCTGGGTTCCATTCCCAGCACCACAAAAAAAAGGAGGGCTGGGGGTGTATCTTGGAGGTAGATTGCCCCTGGGATCAATCCCTGGAACCAGAATAAATAAATAAGCCGGGCGTGGTGGCACACGCTTGTAATCCCAGCATTTGGGAGGCTGAGACAGGAGGATCCGGGTTCACAGACAGCCTCAGCTAGTACTTAGTGAGGCCCTTTGCAACTCAGTGAGACCCTGTTTCAAAATAAAAAATAAAAAATAGGGCTGGGGGTGTAGCTCGGAGGTAGAAAACTCCTGGGTTCCATCCCCGGTACCGCGCGCACACACAAAAATAAACAAATAAATAAATCAGCGGGGCAGAGGAGCAGCAGGTGAGTGTCTCATGCAAGCGAGGTCCTGTTGGAGGTGTGGCCTAGAGAGGCATGGGCTGGGCCTGACTAAGAGCTGGGGATGAGCAGGGCGGTGGGACTGGTGCCAGGCTCACACCTTCCAGGGGCCATTGGCAGGGGCAGCCGGGGGTGTGTCACAGGAAGTCCCCAGGTCTCTGAGTTGTAGCTGACTCACCCAGTCTCTGGGAATACTCACGGGTCAGACTCCAGCCTTGCACTCTAGAGGCCCCCAGGGGAAGTGAGCTCTGTCTAACATCCTGAGTGAGTGTGGGGTTGTCCCAGAGGAGGGGCCAACCCACACTAAGGGACTGGGGAAGCTTTCTAGAGGAAGGGTTTTTTGGTTTTTTGGTTCTTTGGAGTTTTAGAGTTGAACCCAGGGCATGCTACTTCCAACCCTACACCCCAGTTCTTTTTATTTTTTATTTTGAAGCAGGGTTTCACAGCCGGAGGTGGTGCCACACCCTTGTAATCCCAGTACTTGGGAGGCTTAGACAGGAGGATTGCAGGTTCGCAGCCAGCCTTAACAACTTAGAGAGGCCTTCTGCAACTTTGTAAGAACCTGTTTCTAATGTTTGTTTGTTTTTTTTTTTTTTACATTTTTTTAATTTAATTTGGAAACAGGATCTCCTAAACCAGCGTGTGCGGCTGGCTTCGAACCTGCGCAATCCTCCTGTCTCTGCCTCCCAAGCACGGGGATTACAAGTGTGCGCCACCACACCCGGCTTGAGAACCTGTTTCAAAATGAAAAATAAAATAGGGCTGGGAGTCTAATTCAGAATTAGTAGGCCCCTGGGTTCAATCCCCAAGCCTCAGTAACAGAAAGAAAGAAAGAAAGAAAGAAAGAAAGAAAGAAAGAAAGGAGAAAGGGAGGGAGGGAGGGAGGGAAAGAAAGAAAGGAAGGGAAAGAAAGAAAGAAAAAGAAACAGAATCTTATTAGCCTGCTGAGGCTGGCTCAAACCTAAGATCCTCCTGTTTGAGCCTCCAAAGTACTGAGATTACAGGTGTGTGCCAACATCCCCAGCAAGGAAGGATTTTGGGGGTTGGCTTTGAAGTGTGAATAGGAGTCCACCAAGGAGACAATTTAGAGGGGGCTTGAAAGTTGGGGAAAGCCGGGCGTGGTGGCGCACACTTGTATTCCCAGCATTCAGGAGGCTGAGACCAGAGGATCGCGGTTCGCAAACAGCCTCAGCTACTTAGTGAGGCCCTCCGCAACTCAGTGAGACCCGGTTTCAAGATAAAGAATAAAAAATAGAGCAGGGGCTGTAGCTCGGAGGTCAAACGTCCCTGGGTTACATCCCCAGACCCGCAGAAAATAGAAAGAAAGAAAGAAAGAAAGAAAGAAAGAAAGAAAGAAAGAAAGAAAGAAAGAAAGAAAAGAAAGAAAGAAAAGAAAGTTAGTTGGGGGAGCTGCCAGCATCTGACGTGGCCAGGCACTTTGGGAAGTATCTGAAGGGTCCTTACTGGAGACATCTGGGCTAAGTGTCATTTCTGCACCGGCCAACACCTACATTGTATGTGTGCAGAGCCCTACCTGAGAAAGAGCCGACAGGGTGAGGGGTGGGGGACCCCTCTTAGCAGCACCTGCCCCTCCCTTCTGCCCTGACCTCTCCTAGGAGGAGGCTGTAGGGAAGGAGGTCAGAGGTTGTCTTGGGTCTTTGCCCCTTAGGGGGAGCTCCCTGGGCCTGGAGTTCAAGTTCCATTGCACAGCTGGGAGGCTTGCCTGTCTGGGCCAAGCTTGGGCTCTGGAACCCATAAGGACAAGAGACAGGCTCTCCTGGAGCTGGGCACCCCTAGACACAAATGTCTGAGCTAGCGTCTGGGCCCAGGGCTGGGGACGCCCTGGGACTTGCCAGAGAATTTGGCAGCACACATCTGTAGTCCCAATACTTGGGAGGCTGAGACAGGAGGATCACAGATTTGAGTCCAGTCTCAGCAACTTAGCGAGATCCTATTTCCAAAAAAAAAAAAAAAAATAGGGCTGGGGTTTTAGCTCAGAGGAAGAATGCCCCCGGGATTCAATCCCCAGTACCCCCTCCCCACACTCCCAACACACACACACACACACACACACACACACACACACACACACACACACCACAAGGAGCTTGGCAGACACTGGAAACTGAAACTCCAGGCCAGGCTTTCCAGAAGACAGCACGAAACCCCTGTGCTTCCTGCCCCCAAAGCTGGGCACTGCCCCTCCCCTCCATGTTGGCCTCAGCCCAGAGAAGGAAAGGAAAGCGCGGGGTCACACAGCAAGTGCCCCACTGGGGCTGGGGTAAGTGGTAGAGCATCTGCTCCTGGGTTCCATGCCCAGCAACATAAAATGAACAAAACAAGTGTAAGGAATGTGGCATGAAACTCAGCCAGGAGGTGGGAAAGTACCTCTGCAGTGGAGAGAGAAGCCACGGGCAAGGGTGTGTGCCTGGGAGCGCAGGGGCTGGCTCGGGCTCAGCAGCCGGGACCCTGTTCTGTAGGGGTGATGGGGAGCCACTGCAGGTGTGAGCAGGAGAGGGGCAAGGCCAGGTCTGATGTTTCAGGAGAGGGCTCTACATACAAAAAGTGTCTGCCACCTGACGGGTGTCCAACGCCGGGCGTGGCGGCCCACGCTTGTAATCCCAGTAACTTCGGAGGCTGAGACGGGAAGATCACAGGCTTGCGGCCGGTCTCGGCAACTTAGTGAGGACCTATGCAACTTAGTGAGACCCTGTTTCAAAAAAGTAATTAATTAAGCCGGGCGTGGTGGCGCACGCTTGTAATCCCAGCATTTGGGAGGCTGAGACCGGAGGATCGTGGTTTGCAGACAGCCTCAGCTACTTAGCGAGGCCCTTTTAACTCAGTGACATCCTGTTTCAAAATAAAGAATAAAAAATAGGGCTGGGGGTGTAGCTCGGAGGTCAAATGCCCCTTCCATCCCCAGACCTGCAAAAAAAAAAAAAAAAAAAAAAGAGAAGAAGAAAGAAAGAAAGAAAAAAGTAATTAATTAAATAATTAATTCAAATTAAATAGGGCTCGGTGCATGCTTGTAATCCCAGCATTTGAGAGGCTGAGACAGGAGGATCCAGGTTCATGGACAGCCTCAGCTACTTAGTGAGGCCCTTTGCAACTCAGTGAGACCCTGTTTCAAAATAAAGAATAAAAAATAGGGCTGGGGATGTAGCTCGGAGATAGAATGCCCCTGGGTTCAATCCCCAGTACCGGTGGTAATAATAACAACCAGCAGGTCTCCCATGCACTTTCATTTTTTGGATGGTTTATAATTTGATCTGGTTGTCACGGCAACCCCAGGAGGCAGGCAGGGCAGCGGTGCTGCTTCATGGCAGTGGGTACCTGGTCAGCAGCTGAGGTGCAGACTTGGCCAGGGTGTGTGCTAAAGGGCTATGCTTACCTGGCTGAGATGAAGCGCTGAGCCCCACCTGCCTCCCTCCCACTAAACATGGCCCCAGGTCCCAGAGGCAGGGAGCAGGTATTTGTTATGGTCAGAAAATGAGGCCTGATGCTGGGTGTGACAAGGCCCTATGATGCCAATGCTTGAGCAAGGTGTGGTGGTGGATGCTTGTAATTCCAGTACTTGGGAGGCTGAGACAAGAGGATCGCAGGTTTGAGACAGCCTCAGAAAGTAGTGAGACTCTCATCAACATAGCAAGACTCTGTTTCCAAATAAGAAATAAAATTGGGCTGAGGATAAAGCTTGAAGATAAAACACCTCTGGGTTCAATCCATAGTACCATTACCCCCAAAAAAAGCCAATGCTTGGGAGGATGCTTGGGAGGCTGAGATAGGAGGATCACAGGTTTGAGGACAGGCTCAGGAACTTAGCAAGACCCTGCCTTAAAAAAGGGCTGGGTGTAGCTCAGGGGTAGAAGGCTTACCTAGCATGCATAAGGCCCGGGGTTCAATCCCTAGCTCCCCAAAAGAAGAAAATCACAGCCTGTTATAGGCCAGGACAGTATCCAGGTGTCCAGACCCCCAGTCAAGGCTCACGGTCAATGGTCCATGGCAGGGGCACAGAGTCTCTGCTTCACCCTAGCTGTGTCCTGCTGTCCCCGGGCCTGGTGGACTGGTCTGGACAATGGGACCATATGACCTCCTGAAGCACTGGGGACCCAGACATCCCAGTGGGGTGAAAAAGGACTGTGCATCTGGCACTAGGGATTTAACCCAGGGGCATTCTACCTCTGAGCCACCCCCCAGCCCTATTTTTATTTAATTAATTTTAACTTTTGTATGTGTGGTGGTTTTGGGGATGGAACCCAGGGGCATTCGACCTCCGAGCTACACCCCATGCCCTATTTTTTATTCTTTATTTTGAAACAGGATCTCACTAGGTTGATGGCGTCCCTCTCCACTGCCCCAGGTGAGCCTGGTCCGACCCATTCCCTAGACAGGTCCCAGGCAGGTAGGAACCTGGGGCTGAGGCGGAGCCTTGCGGGGTTGGGGCTCTGAGCAGTACATGAAGAAGGTTCTTATCCCGCACTGGCAAGCCCGCACAGCCGGCCTGGCTCCAGGCAAGGCACCTACAGAGTCCCAGGGCCATCCCTGTCCTTGAGATAAGGTCGGGCCCCCTGCGAGTCCAGAACCAGAGCTCCCGCAGGCCCCGGCCGGCCCCCATCCCGCCCCTCGGCCAGCCGGCTCGGCCCACTTGGCCCAACTTCCTCTCCTTAAAAGGAGAGGTTTGGGAGCGCCCGGGGAGGGGGCGCTGGGCCCTGAGGCTGGGCCGCCCCCACCCCAAGCCCCTCCCCCAGCGAGCCGGCGGGCCTCTGGGCCTCCTGGGCGGGGGAGGGGCGCAGCCCCGCATTCGAGCTCTGGAGAAGCCTGCCGGGTCCCCAGCACCCGGACCCCACTCCCTGCCCCATAGGTCTGCTCTGCGCCCATCTAGCGCTTGAGGATCCCGAGGCTGCGGCCAGGCGGGGCTGGACTATGGAGTCCCACGCCGCTGGGCACAGAAAGAGCCATCAGAAACTCCCCCGGGCTTCCAGAGCACACTGCAGCCCAGCTCCGCGCAGAGAGCTGCCAATGCCTGGTGCGGGGTGTCAGTATCCTGTACACATCGAAGGATTGGGGTGCCGCACCCCCGCACAGACGTAAATCCGGCCCCAGCAGCTCCGCTTAGCTTGCCCGTGACCTTGGGCGCGTGTGCCTTCTGCCCACAGCCTCAGTTTCCCCATCTGTTGAACGGGGGAGATTGTCAGGAGCGGGATGCGCGCACACCCCCCTGGGCCTGGCGCCGGGGGCGGCAAGGTAGCGGGCGCGGCGATCCCGAAAGCCCCCGGGAAGAACGTTTATGGGGGGCGCACGGAGGCCAGGATGCAAACACTGGGTGCTCAATACGTGCATCGCCCCTCCCCCTCCCCCTGGGAGGAGAAGCACGTCTTCTGGCCGCACGTGCCTGGCGGGGACCTTGGCAGGTCTCGGCCCGGCTCGGGCCTCAGTTTCCCCGTGTGCTCCGGGGGCGCGAGGAGCCGGGGTGCGGGCGCCGTGCTCCCCGGGCGCCGGCCACGTCCGCGGCGGGCGAGTCCGCCATAAAAGGCAAGCGGCGCAGGCCGCCAAACTTAGTCACCGACTTCCCGTTCCGCCTGCGAGCCGGGCGGGCGTGGCCGCCTTGCGCAAGGCCCGGAGCTCAGGCCAGGCCGGGAGAGAAAGCGACAGCAAATATGACAGCACTCAATCTGTGAGCTCTCTAGTGATAATCCTCTGTGTACTTTTATTTCAACTGTGCGTGTGTGTGTGTGAATGGATGGGGGGGGGTACTGGGGATGGAACCCAGGGGCATTCTACCTCTGAGCTACACCACCAGTCATTATTATTATTATTATTATTATTATTATTATTAGAAATAGCATCTCTCTAGATGGTTAGGGCTGTCCTCAAACCTGCGATCTTTCTGTCTCAGCTTCCCAAATACTGGAATTGCAAACAAGCGCCACCATGTCTGGCTTTATTTATTTATTAATTTATACTGAGGATTGAACCCAAGGGCAGTCTACCTCTGAGCTACCCATATCCTAGCCCTACTTTGTTTTTATTTGGAAACAGGGTCTTACGAGGTGATGAGCGTCTTGCTGAAGCTGGCCTGGAACCCGCCATCCACCCGTCTCAGCCTCCCAAATACTGAGATTATAGGGATGTGCCACTCCGCTCAGCAATTTGTTTTTTGTGTGGTACTGGGGATTGAATCCAGGGGCATTCTACTTCTGAGGTATATCCCCAGCCCTTTTTTTTTTTTTTTTTTTTTTTTTGTGGTACTGGGAGTGGTACCCAGGGGCTTTTCTTCCTCCGGGCTATACTCCCAGACCTATTTTTTTATACGTTATTTGGAAACAGGGTCTCACTAAGTTGCTGAAAGCCTCACTAAGTAGCTGAGGCTGGCTTCGAACCTGTGCGATCCTCCTGTCTCAGTCTCCCAAGCGCTGGGATTACAAGCATGTGCCACCACACCCCATCCCCAGCCCTTTTTTATTTTTTGTTTTTGAAACAGGGTCTTGCTAGGTTGCCAAGAGTCTTGCTAAATTCCTGAGGCTGGCCTTGAATCTGGGATCCTGTCTCAGCCTCCCAAATACTGGAATTACAGGTGTGTGCCACCATGCCAAGCTTTTACTTTATATTTATTTATTTGTGGTACTGGGGATTGAAGCTAGGGGCACTTTATCTCTAAGCTATAGCCTCAGCCCTATTTTATTCCTTATTTATTTAATTAATTAATTTATTTATTTATTTTGCAGGTCTGGGGATGGAACCCAGGGGCATTCAACCTCCGAGCTACTCCCTCTGCCCTGTTTTTTTATTCTTTATTTTGAAACAGCGTCTCACTAAATTGCAGAGGGCCTCACTAAATAGTTGAGGCTGTCCGCGAACCAAGATCCTCTGGTCTCAGCCTCCTGAATTTTATTCCTTAATTTTAAACAGGGTCTCACTACGTTGCAGAGGGCCTCACGAGTTGCTGAGGCTTCATCATGAACGTGGAGTCCTCCTTTCTCAGCCTCCCAAGCACTGGGATTGCAGGCATGCACCACCACACCCAGCTATTTCATACTTTCCAAAAAAGGAAGCAGGGAAGGCACAGGGAGGGCTCAGAGTTGGAAGTGATGGTCAACTTCTTCCATTCGGTTTCTTTTTCTTTTCTTCTTTTTTTTTTTTTTTTTTAGTGACATTGGGGGTTGAACCCAGAGGCATTTTACCTCTGAGCTAAACCCCCAGCCTAATTTTATTTCTTATTTGGAAACAGGGTCTCACTAAATTGAGGAGGGCCTTGCTAAATTGTTGAGGCTAGCTTTGAACCTGCGATCCTCCTGTCTCAGCCTCCCAAGTACTGGGATTACAAGTGTACACCAGCACACCTGGCCATTTGTGGGGTTGTTTGTTTTTTTGGTGGTACTGGGGATAGAACCCAGGGGCTTCTACCTTCAGGCTATACTCCCAGACCTATTTTATATTTTATTTGGAAACAGTGTCTCTTAAGCCTGTGCGGCTGGCTTCGAACCTGCACGATCCTCCTGTCTCAACCTCCCAAACTCAGGGATTACAAGCGTGTGCCACCACGCTCAGCTTTCATTTGTGGGGTTTTTTTTTTTGTTGTTGTTTTTTGTTTTTTCAGTACTAGGGCTGGAACCCAGGGGCATTCTACCCCTGAGCTACACCCTCAGCCCTATTTCTTATCTTTTTTTTTTTTTTTTTTTTTTTTTTTTGGTGGTACTAGAAATGGAACTCGGGAGCCTTCTACCTCTGGGCTACACTCCCAAACACGGTCTCTTAAGCCAGCTGAGGCTGGCTTTGAATCTGCGTGATCCTCCTGTCTCAGCCTCCCAAGCACAGGGATTAGAAGCATGCACCACCACGCCTGACTTTTTATCCTTTATTTTGAAACAGAGTCTCACTAAGTTGCAGAGGTCCTCACTAAGTAGCTGAGGCTGTCCCCGAACTGAGATCCTCTGGTCTCAGCCTCCCGAATGCTGGGATCACAAGCGTGCGCCACCACGCCCGGCTTGGCTATTTGGCTTTTGGATTCTTTTTCTGTACCATGGGGCCGTTAATCTCTTCAGGGCTCATCTATTATGAAAATTAGATGATGTCTGTGAAGAGCTGCAAACACACAGTAGGTGCTTAACAAAGGGTCTTGTGTGGGATACCCCTTTGCCTCAGCCCATCAAAGAAGGGGAAAGCTGGGCATGGTGCACAGGCCTGTAATCCAGAACTTTGGGAAGCTGAGACAGGAGGACCGTAGATTTGAAGGCAGCTTCAGCAATTCGGCAAGATCCACAGTAACTTAGTAAAATCTTGTTTAAAATAAAAAAGGGCTGGGGTTGTAGCTCTGAGGTAGAATATCCCCTGGGTTCAATCCCCAGTACTACCAAAAATAAGAAAAAAGAAAAAAGAAAAAAAAAAGGAGGGATTTAGCCAGGTGCATGCCTGTAATCACAGTACTTGGGAGGCTGAGATAGGAGAATCACAAGTTTGAGCTCAGCCTGGGCAACGCAATGGGACCCTGTCTCAATAAAGAAATAAAGCCAGGCGTGGTGGCACATGCTTATAATCCCAGCATTTGGGAGGCTGAGACAGGAGGATCGCTGTTTGAGGACATCCTCAGGTACTACTTAGTGAGGCCCTTTGCAACTCAGTGAGACCCTATTTCAAAAATAAGGGCTAAAAATAGGGCTAGGGGTATAGCTTGGAGGTAGAATGTTTCCAGTACCAAGGAAAGAAAGAAAGAAAGAAAAAAAGAAAGAAAGAAAGAAAGAAAGAAAGAAAGCCAGCCAGACATGGTGGTATGTTTGTAATCTCAGTACTTGGGAGGCTGAGAAAAGAGGATCTCAGGTTCATGACCAGCTTCAGCAATTTAGTGAGACCTTGTTTCAAAATAACAAATAGCCAGGGATGGTGGTGCATGCTTGTAATCCCAGCATTTGGGAGGCTGAGATAGGAGGATCCTGGTTCATGGCCAGTCTCTGCTACTACTTAATGAGGCCCTTTGTAACTCAGTGAGACCCTGTTTCAAAATAAAAAATAAAAAGCTGGGCGTGGTGGCACATGCTTGTAATCCCCGCGCTTGGGAGGCTGAGACAGGAGGATCGCACAGGTTCGAAGCCAGCCTCAGCTACTTAGTGAGGCTCTCAGCAACTTAGTGAGACCCTGTTTCCAAATAAAATATGAAATAGGTCTGGGAATATAGCCTGGATGTAGAAAAGGCCCTGGGTTCCACCCCCAGTACCACAAAACCACCACCAACAACAACAACACACATACACATATACACACACACAATGGGGGACTTTCTGGGGTGCGTGGCCTGGGTGGATGGCTTTGGCCAAAGCACCTGTGGCTAGCTCTTGGCCTGGCCTGGCTGGGAAGGCTTGTGTTTCTGACAAAACGGGGCCAGCCAATCCCGGGCCTGTCCTGTCCTGTGCTGTCCTGTCCTGTCCCCGGGGCCGAGGTCACACTGGGTGAGGCTGAGGGCCAGCATACCCAGCAGGACACAGCCAGGCAGGTCACTTGGCCTCCAATTCCAGGTGGCCGGATCCTCGGCAGCCGGTTTGGGAGGTGAGGGTACACTAGGGTAGCAGGTGCACGGCCCAGAGAGCCCCAGCGGGCTTGGGCCGGCCAGGAGGACGGGAGTGAGTGTCGGGGTCAGGACAGGGCATCTGAGAGGGGAGAAACGGAAAGAGGGAACAAAAAGAGGTCTACCTTTCTACCTGTGGTGTGTATGTGTGTTTGGTACTGGCAATTGAGCCCAGGGGCATTCCACCTCTGAGCTATACCCCACCCCAGCCCTATTTTATTTCATTTTATTTTATTTATTTTTTGGTGGTACTGGGGTTCCTGGAAGCCCTTCTACCTCCGGGCTACATTCCCAGACCTATTTTTACATTTTTTATTTGGAAACAGGGTCTCCTAAGCCAGCGCGCGCAGCTGGCTTCGAACCTGCACGATCTTCCTGTCTCTGCCTCCCAAGCGCGGGGATTACAAGTGTGCGCCACCACGCCCGGCTCCTACTTTATTATTTTGAAATAAGATCACACTCACTAAATTGCTAAGGAACTCGATAATTTGCTGAGGATGGCCTCAAACCTGCGATTCTCCTAGCCTCCCAAATACTGAGATTACAGGTGTGTGGCATCGAGCCCGGCTTCTCCTGTTGTTTTTGAGGGCCTGTGTGTTAGGTGCTGTGCACAGGCTCTCCAAGAAAAGTTCCCCATGGTCCTGACCAGGAAATTAAGCCCCCCCCCCCATATACCAAGATTAAGTGACTTCATCAAGGTGACTGAGAAGAGCCGGGTCAGGGAGAGCTGTGAGCCAGAGAGAGATACCCGGAGAAACCACTGAGCCCGTGGAGGGAGAGAAAGCTCAGGGGAGACCATGGGAGCAGGAAGGAGGGTGGAGGCCAGAAGGAGGGTGGAGGCCCAGAGAAGGGCTCAGCGCACTAAAGCCAAAGTCAGCAGCCCAGCCCGAGGGAGGGCAGGAGCTGCAGACCCGGTGCTCTCGGGTGCCCTCTAGTGAGGAGCATTTTCTGCCGTCATCCCTGGCAAGGTGAACCTGTGGATCCTACAGCACTGGGTGCCCTCATCTGTAAGCACCTCTTTTTTTTCGGCACTGGGAATGGAACCCAGGGACATTCTACCTCTGAGCTACACCCCCAGATCTATTTTTTATTCTTTATTTTGAAACAAGGTCTCACTGAGTTGCAAAGGGCCTCACTCAGTAGCTGAGACTGTCCGGGAACCGCGATCCTCCTGTCTCAGCCTCCCAAAAGCTGGGATTACAAGCGTGCGCCACCACGCCCGGCTGTAAGCACCTCTTCCTAAACTTCTCTCACTCCCCCTGATGTAGGATAGAAGGAATAAGTAGGCAGAAAGGAGACAGACAGGAAGGAAAAGTAAAAATATAACTTTGATATAAGAACCTGGAGCTGAAGCGCTTCTGCCTCTAGTCCACAAACCAGCTCTCTTTCCCAGGCCTGACTCTACCATAAATTCTTGGGAAACCTGCAGATCCTAGAGTTAACAATATTTCCGAGAAAACCTATAATTTAGGATATCCCAGCTTATCCATCAATCAACTAATGAGGACTCCAATCAACCCAAGATCATCCACCCTAAGGCTGACCAGACCGCAGACCATCAGGAAGCGCCTCGGGACGACTGGACTGAGCTCACCCACCCTGAGGCCGACCAGACCACCTGCCGGCCATAAACCGCCTTGGGACGACCGGACCGAGCTCATCCTCACTTACCTTCTCTAGCCCACCCCTCGCGAAAGTCCCCTACAAGAAGAGAACCCTGAACTCCCCAAAATGCCTTCCTCATCTTGAGGGCCCGCATTCTCTCTTGAATGTGTATTTCCTCCCCTTTTCCCAAATAAACCTCTGTCTATGTCTCTAACTGGCGCGTGCTGAAATTCTTTTCTGTCATGTTGGCCAAGGACCTGTAGACCCTGAGTTCCTGAGCTGAGAACTCACCCCAACACCCCTACCACATGCTTGGGGTGGGGGACAGAGGTCTGCTACTCCCCAGACCTCCCTAGGAAAAAAGTGGCCTGTCCGTGGGAAAGCATAAGGCCAAAAGATTGTTCTTAGCCAGGCGTGATGGGTCATGCCTGTAATGCCTCAGCAATTCAGCAAGACCCTGTCTCAAAATGAAAAATAAGCTGAGTGTGGTGGTGCACGCCTGTAATCTCAGTACTCGGGAGGCTGAGATGCAGCTAGCAGGTTCAAGACCAGCCTCGGCAAATTAGCAAGATTCTTAGCAATGTAGCCTGTTTCAAAAACAAATAAAATAGGGCTGGAGGTGTAGCTCAGAGGTAAAAAGTCTCTGGGTTCAGTCCCCAGTTCCAAAATAATATTGGGTTCAATCCCCAGTTCCAAAATACTACTACGACAAGACTACTACTACTACTACTAATAAAATAGGGCTGGGGTGTGGCTCAGAGGTAGAATGACACTGGGCTCAATCCCACAAAAAGGAGGAGGAAGAGTATCTTATGCCCCAGGCATAAGATAAAAAAATAAAAAGGAGCTGGGCATGGTGGCACAAGCTTGTAATGCCAGTATTTGGGAGGCTGAGACCGGAGGATTGCGGTTCATAGACAACCTCAGCTACTTAGGCCCTCTGCTACTTAGTGAGACCCTGTTTCAAAAGAAAAAAAATAGGGCAGGGGGTTTAGCTCGGAGGTCCAATGCCCCTGGGTTCCATCTCCACCCCCCCCACACACAAAAAAAAAATATAATCTGGGGATGCTGTTGCACATTTGTAATCCCAGTATTTTGGAGCCTGAGATAGGACGGTTGCCAGTGTGTGCGGACAGCCTTGGCAACTCAGACTCTGGGTGGATACAGATAAAGCTGAGAGTCAGACCCTTCTGGGACTGAGGGATCCAGCCTCCTTCCCTGGAAAGCCCAGTCCTGCAGGCTCCACCTCCATTACAGTCAGGTTTTAGCATGCGCCAGGGGCTCACAGATTAAGGTTCAACACAAAGGAAACAGCTCATCCTGGTGTCTGGTTTGGCTCCAGTTACCCCTCAAGTACTAAAATCTGAAGATGCTGGCAATCCTTACATAAAATAGCATACTAAACTGGGTGTGGTGGCACATGTCTGTAATCCAGTACTTGAAAGGTTGCAGGTTCAAGGCCAGCCTCAGCAATTTAGCCAGACCTTGTGTATCAAAAATAAAAAATAAGCCAAGCGTGGTGGCCCACGCTTGTAATCCCAGCATTCAGGAGGCTGTGACTGAAGGATGGAGGTTCGCGGACAGCCTTAGCTACTTTAGTGAGGACCTCTGCAACTCAGTGAGACCCTGTTTCAAAGTAGAGAATAAAAAATAGGGCAGGGGGTATAGCTCTGAGGTCAAATGCCTCTGGGTTCCATCTCCAGGCCCGCAAAAATAAAATAAATAAATAAATAAATAAATAATGCTGTGCATTCTTTTTCTTATTATTTTCTTATTCAACTAAAGTTGAACAAAGTTGAACAGAAAAATTAAAACCGGCAGCTCGGTGCAGCTTTTTTATTTTTTCTTCCTGGGATTACAAGCATGCGCCAACTCGCCCAGCCTTGGCACAGCTTTAACTTTTTTTGTTGTTGTTGTTTTTGGTGGTACTGGGGATGAGACCCAGGGGCATTTTACCTTTATTTCAAAATCAGTAGGAAACAGAGAAGAAAAAGGAGCGTGCTGGCACCCACACTGGAGAGCCTGAAAATGGAACTCTGACCCCTTCTCCATCCCTAGCCTTAAAATAGATTTTTATCGGTAGCTTCTTGCCAGAGTTACCAAGGCAGTGGGCTAGTGACTTATTTCTTAGGCGGGTGGTGCCTCTTTGCCTCCAGACAGTGCACTTACTAAGTGCTGGGGTCAATGATCTACCTTATTTCCACCTCTATTGTATGGGCTGTATTGGTTGCTCATCAACTATGGGTGCCTTGGAGCAGAGCACAGAGTTTACCTTTCCTATACCCAGGCCAGGTCACAAAGAAGAGGAGGTAAACAGGCACTGATTGCCTCTACATGTTTTTAGGCTAAAGGCTTTAACTGTCTCTAAGGCTTCTACTATAGGTTAATCATTAGAATGATGGACAAAGAGAGAGAGGAACTCTGCATTGTAATGGCTGCTGCCCCCTCTGCCTGAGTAGCACTCAGGCTCTGACTACCTTTCTTTTTTTTTGGTGGTGCTGGGGATGGAACCCAGGGACGTTGTACTACCTCTGAGCTACATCCCCAGCCCTATTTTTAAATTTTTAATGTTTTATTTTAAAACAGGGTCGGCCGGGCGTGGTGGCGCACGCTTGTAATCCCAGCGCTTGGGAGGCAGAGACAGGAGGATCGCGCAGGTTCAAAGCTAGCCGCGTGCGCTGGCTTAGGAGACCCTGTTTCCAAATAAAAATGTAAAAATAGGTCTGGGAGTGTAGCCCGGAGATAGAAGGGCTTCCAGGAACCCCAGTACCACAAAAAAAAAAAAAAAAAAAAAAAAAAAAAAAAAAAAAAAAACAGGGTCTCATGGAGTTGCAAAGGGTCTCACTAAATAGTGGAGGCTGTCAGCGAACTCAGATCCCCAGATCCTCCTGTCTCAGCTTCCCAAATGCTGGGATTACAAGCATGTGCTAACCATGCCTGTTTTTTTTTTTTTTTTTTTTTTTTTTTGTACTAGGGATGGAACCAGGGACCTTCTACCTCTGGGCTACACTCCCAAACCTAGTTTATATTTTTATTTGGAAACAGGGTCTCACTAAAGTGCTGAGAGCCTCACTAAGTAGCTAAGGCTGGCTTGGAACCCACATGATCGTCCTGTCTCAGCCTCCCAAGTACTGGGATTACAAGTGTGTGCCACCATGCCTGGCCTTATTCTTTGTTTTGAAACAGGGTCTCACTGAGTTGCAAAGGGCCTAAGTAGCCGAGGCTGTCCCTGAACCACAATCCTCCAGTCTCAGCCTCCCAAATGCTGGAATTACAGGCCTGTGCAAGATGATAAATATTATTTTAAATATTTAAGTAAGCTGGGTGTGGTGGTGCACACTTGTGGTTTGAGGACAGCCTCAGCTACTTAGTGAGGCCCTTTGTAACTCAGTGAAACTCTGTTTCAAAATAAAGAATAAAAAAAACAGGCTGGGGATGTTGCTTGGAGGTAGGATGCCCCTTGGAGGTAGGATGCCCCTGGGTTCCATCCTCAGTACTACAACAACAACAAAAACTTAAGTAGTTTGGTGTGGTGGCCCATGCTTGTAATTCCAGTATTTGGGAGGCTGAGCCAGGAGGATCACAGGTTTGAGAACAGCTTCACTACTTACTGGGCCCTCTGCAGCTTTGTGAAACTCTTGTTTCAAAAGTAAAGAATAGCCAGGCGTGGTGGCGGCGCACGCTTGTAATCCCCGCACTTGGGAGGCTGAGACAGGAGGATCACACGGGTTCGAAGCCAGCCTCAGCTACTTAGTGAGGCTCTCAGCAACTTAGTGAGACCCTGTTTCCAAATAAAATATAAAAAAGGTCTGGGAGTATAGCCCGGAGGTAGAAACCCTCTGGGTTCCACCCCCAGTACCACAAAAAAAAAAAAAAAAAAAAGTAAAGAATAAAAAATAGGAGCAGCAGGTTTGTAATCCCAGCATTTGGTAGGCTGAGATAAGAGGATGGCAGTTCATAAACAGCCTCAGCTATTTAGTGAGGCCCTCTACAGTGAGACTCAGTTTCAAAATAAAGAATTAAAAAATAGGGCTGGGGATGTAGCTCAGAGGTAGACGACACTTGGGTTCCATCCCCAGCACTGCAAAAAAAATAAATAAATAAATAAATAAATAAAATATAAAACAGGGCTGGTGGGTGTAGCCCAGAGGTAGAATGTCCGTGAGTTCAATCCCAAGTACTGCAAAAAAAAAAAATTTTAAGTAATATTAAAAATTAAGTCTTTTGAGCTGGGCGTGGTAGCGCATGCTTGTAATCCCGTGCTTGGGAGGCAGAAACAGGAGGATCGCGCAGGTTTGAAGTCAGCTTTGCTGGCTTAAGAGACCCTGTTTCCAAATAAAAATATAAAATATGTCTGGGAGTGTAGCCCGGAGGTAGAAGGGTTTCCAGGAACCCCAGTACCACCAAAAAAATTTTAAAAATAAAAAAATTAAGTCTTTTGCAGGCCTACCAGAAAGTTGAAGGTCAGGGATTCTGATAAATGTAGTTTGCAGCCCAAGCCAGATCTCGCCTGCCATTGAGGCCTGTGGGCCTGGAGCTGGGAGGCGT
This sequence comes from Muscardinus avellanarius, assembly GCF_963383645.1. NCBI lineage: Eukaryota > Metazoa > Chordata > Mammalia > Rodentia > Gliridae > Muscardinus > Muscardinus avellanarius. Next base: position 74,551,236 of record NC_137796.1, on the reverse strand, counting down.
AGGTTGGCGATCGATCGGGGACAAACGTGGGATGCCTGCTGGGGCCTCTCCCCACGCTGCCCGCAGGCGGCCTCGCCCACGGTCACATGGATAAGAGCGCACGCAGGTCCACTGCGCCGTGCAGCACCTGGGAGGCTCCCACTTGGCACCTGGACCTCTTTGATTCTTTGCCCGCGTAATTGCCCGTCAGCTGCCGGCGCATCAGGCTTGCGGATGCCCCGCTAGCTCCTCTAGGTCCTTTGCTGTCCTAGTGGAAAAGATGTCCTGGCCCAGGTGCCCAGGGGGAAGGGTGCCACGCGGAGGTCACAGCGGGTGCCAGGCCCCCGGGGAGGGGGGTAGGACCCCCTTGGCCTGGAGAGTGTGGGGCGAGGAGAAAGGCGAGAGACGGAGTGGATTTGGCCTGGTTGGTCAAGGAGCATTTGACGCGACAGCTGCGGGTCTCCCAGGGGACCCCTACGCTGGCAGTGAATTGAATGACATTTATTGTTCTCCGCGTGGAAGCAGCTGCGGCCCTGAAGTGAGTCAGCAGAATCCCTGGGCGCTGGGCGGAGGATGCTCGCACTGGGCTGGGGAGGGGGCGTAGCCGCGCCGAGGCCCCTCCTCGCGGCCCCGCAGGCCGTGGCCACGTCCGTTTCCGCGCTCGCCCCTCCCCCCAGGCGCCCGCCGGCACCCACTGCTGATGGGTGGGGGATGCCCAGGGGCGGAGGGCTGCTGGTGGGGAATTTCGCCCCTTCTCCGGGAACCCCCAGCCCTGAGCCTGCCTTGGGGCGGGGTGAGGTCTGGTTCTGCTTTCAGTTTGCCAGCCCAGGAAGGGGGCTGTGTGAGCAGATCTAGCCCTCAGCTGGGCTAACTTCCTCCAGATCAAGGAATCTTTCCACAACCTTGCGGAAGAGGGTCTGCGGAGATTGAAAGAAAGAAAAAGGCCTTTTAAAGCTGCGCGTGGTGGCGCACGCTTGTAATCCCAGCATTTGGGAGGCTGACACAAGAGGTACAGCTTCAGCTACTTACTGAGGGCCTCTGCAATTTAGTAAGACCTTGTTTCAAAATAAAGAATAAATATAGGGCTGGGGCGTAGCTCGGAGGTAGCATGCCCCTGGGTTCCATTTCAGGTACCGCAAGAAAAAAAAAAAAAAAAAAGCCTTTAAAGGCCATCATCAAGTCTCTGGTACCTGGCACCTGGCGAGGCATTCGTGGCGGAAGGGGAGTGAGGGCAACGGTACCCCAAGCCACGGCGAGCTGGCCTTAAGGTCTGAGCCCTGGGCCTAGGCAGCGGCGCCAGTAGTTTTAAGAGCTGAGCCTCAGAAGGGCAGAAGGACCTCAAGACCAAGTCTTGCTGGAGTGTGTGTGTGTGTGTGTGTGTGTGTGTGTGTGTGTGTGTGTGTGTTACTAGGGATGGAACCCAGGGGCTTTCTACCTCCGAGCTACACCCACAGCCCTATTTATTTATTTATTTATTTATTTATTTATTGCGGGTCTGGGGATGGAATCCAGAGGCATTCGACCTCCGAGCTACACCCCCTGCCCTATTTTTTTATTCTTTATTTTGAAACCGGTCTCACTGAGTTGCAGAGGGCCTCACTAAGTAACTGAGGCTGTCCGCGAACCGTGATCCTCCTGTCTCAGCCTCCCAAATGCTGGGATTACAAGCGTGTGCCACCACGCCCGGCCCAAGCCCTATTTTTTATTCTTTGTTTTGAAACTGGGTCTCACTGAGTTGCAAAGGGTCTTGCTAAGTAGTAGCTGAGGCTGTCCGCGAACCGCGATCATCTGGTCTCCATTTCCCGAATGCAAGGATTACAAGCGTGCTAAAATGCCCGGCTTCTCGTTTATTTATTCATCTATTTATTTATTTATTAATTATTTATTTTATTTATTTATTTTACACCCGGACATCTTTGTCTTACTGTCCATCCGAGCTGCTTGCAATGAAGGCGAATTCAAACACACCTCGCCAAGGCTCAGCGCCAAATAGCCCGCTGTTGGGAAGCCATCCAGTATAAAGAGAGGGCAGCTAAGTCTGCTCCTATAAACCGGAGAAGGGCGGGGCGGGCCCCACCCCCACCCCACCCAGGACCCCTGCAGTCCCACCAGGACCTCTGCAGTCCCAGAGTTCCCGCCCCCTCCCACTCCTCCGCTGGGCTGTAGGGCTCCTGACGGCCGCCAGGTGGCACTGGAGACTCGCCCGCGGTTCTGAGTGGGGCGGGGCGGGGCCTTGGGGCCCAAGGGGACACAGGCCTGTAATCCCAGTACTTGGGTGGCTAGGCAAGACAGGAGGATTGCAAGTTTGAGGACAGCTTCCGCAAGTGCTGAGACTCTCATCAACCTAGTGAAACCCTGTTTGTTTCAAAACAAAAATAAAATAGGGCGTGGTGGCACACGCTTGTAATCCCAGCAATCGGGAGGCTGAGACCAGATGATCGAGGTTTGCGGACAGCCTCAGCTACTTAGTGAGGCCCTCTGCAAGTCAGACCCGGTTTCAAAATAAAGAATAAAAAATAGGGTAGGGGCTGTAGCTCGGAGGTCGAATGCCCCTGGGTTCCATCCCCAGACCCGCAAAAATAAAAAAAAATTAAAAATAATGAAATAAAATAGGGCTGGAGGTGTGGTTCAGAGGCAGAAGGCTCTGATTTCAATCTCCAGCACCACAAAAAAACAATTCAAAGGGCTGGGGTGTACCTCAAACATAGAATTCCCCCCTGGGCTCAATCTCCAGTGAAACACACACACACACACACACACACACACACACACACACACACACACAGCACCTGAGGATATAGCTCAGTGGAGAGCACTCCTTGATTTAATCCCCAGTACTGAAGAAACAAATATAAAGTTGGGCTCGGTGGTGCACACGTGAAATCTCACTACTTGGGATGCTGAGACAGGAGGATCTCAGGTTTGAGACCAGCCTCAGCAACTTAGCAAGACCCTATTTCAACATGAAAAATAAAAAAGACTGGCTGTGGGTGTAGCCCTGAGGGAGAATGCTCCAGTGTTGAATCCCCAGCACCAAAATTTAAATTAATAAATAAAATACCTGATGGTCATTAATTAAACTTGTATTGACTTAATATACTTTAGTTTCGGTGCTGAGGATCAAACCTAGGGCCTCACCTGTGTTAAACAGGCAGTAAACTACCCAGCTACACTCCCAGCCTCTGATTTTGTGTTTCTGAATCCAATGCTTTTCCTTCCTAGCAAAGGGCTTCTGTACAGCAGTTTTGCTAAGTCTCAATACACTGGCCTTCTGTACATATATACATACATGTATACAGTGTGAATGTGTGTGTGTCTGGGATAAAATCAGGGGCCTGGAACACACTCAGCACGTGCTCTACCACCAAGCCCTATCTCTATGTGTTCAAAGTGAATCAGGATAAAAGAAACAGGTAGAGCCAGGCGTGGTGGCACATGCGTGTAATCCCAGCATTCGGGAGGCTGAGACCAGAGGATCGCACGGGTTCAAAGCCAGCCTCAAGCTACTTAGTGAGGCCCTTTGCAACTCAGTGAGACTGTTTCAAAAAATAAAGAATAAGCCGGGCATGGTGGCACACGCTTTTAATCCCCATACTTGGGAGGCAGAGACAGGAGGATCGCGCAGGTTCGAAGCCAGCCGCTCTGGCTTAAGAGACCCTGTTTCCAAGTAGGGACTTTCCCACTCGGGACCCCCTCCCCCTTTGGGGAGCTGTTCTCTCTCTCTCACAGGTCGTGTTGGCCCTGAGAGAAGGTAGAGTGCATTTGAGGGCACGTGGCTCGGGCGACTCTCGAGTAGTGACCTGAAGGCCTTTGCTGGACATCATGGCTGGCCAGGCCCCTAGGGGTGACCTGTACCTCTTTTCTGGCAGATCGCGTGGACTCTGGGAGAAGGTAGTTTGCAACTGATGGGCACTTGGCTCGGGCGACACTCGGGTAGTGACCCTAAAGGCAGCTACTGGACCCCGGAGTTCCAACAGCCCCTATGGGGTGTTCGGCCACTTTTCTCTATTCCCTTCTGGCAGATCGCACGGACTCCGGAAGAAAGCAGCCTGCTCCTGAAGGCAATTCGGCTTGGGCTACTCTCAAGTGTTGTCCTGAAGGCAGCTGCTGGACCCAGAGTTCCAGCCCCTTTGGGGTGTTCAGCCACCCTTCCCCCCCCCATTCCCTGCTGCTTCCAATAAACCTTTTACTCCCCTTCAAAAAAAAAAAAAAAAAAAGAGACCCTGTTTCCAAGCAAAAAAAAAAGTATAAAAATAGGTCTGGGAGTGTAGCCCGGAGGTAGTAGAAGGGCTTCCAGGAACCCCAGTGCCACCAAAAATAAATAAATAAATAAATAAATAAATAAATAAATGACTGGGGATGTAGCTCAGAGGTAGAATGCCCTTGGGTTCTACCCCCAGTACTGCAAAAAAAAAAAAAAAAGTAGGGCTGGGGGTATAGGTCGGAAGTAGAATGCCCTGGGTTCCATCCATCCCTAGTACCACAAAAAAAAAAAAAAAAAAAAAAAAAAAAGAAAAGAAAAAGAAAGAAGGAAAGAAAAAAAGAAGGAACTTTTTCCAGTACTGGGGATAGAACCCAGGGGCATTCTACCTCTGAGCTACACCCCTAGCCCTATTTTTTATTCTTTATTTGGAAACATGGTCTTACTGAGTTGTAAAGGGCCTCACTATGTAGCTGAGGCTGGCTTTGAACCTGTGTGATCCTCCTGTCTCAGCCTCCCAAGTGCTGGGATTACAAACTTGTGCCACACACCCGGCTGTGTGTGTGTGTGTGTGGGTCTGGGGATGGAATCCAGGGGCATTCAACCTCCAAACTACAGCCCCTTCCCTATTTCTTTTTTTATTATTATTATTGTTTATTTTGAAACCGGGTCTCACTGAGTTGCAGAGGGCCTCACTAAGTAGCTGAGGCTGTCCGCGAACCACGATCCTCAGGTCTCAGCCTCCCGAATGCTGGGATTACAAGCGTGCACCACCACGCCCAGCTTGAAAATAAAATTTTAACTTGGAAGTTCCACATAATTTTTCCTGGCCTCCACTCCCGAAGCCATTCTCTCCCTAGGCCTCACTCCCAAATTCCTGGGAAATCTGTAAATCTAGAAAGTTAACCAGAAATTCACTCATTCACAATAACTGCCTTATTAGCAGTTATTAATTAGCCCCCCATAAATAGTTCCAGCAAAGAGAGACATGGCACTTTGAGAAGCTATGACTTGGGGGACTTTCCGGCCTTATCTACTGAGATCCTGGAGATGGCGGGTGGCGTCATCCTAAAGATCCTGAAAATGACAAGATCGCACCACTGAGCTGTTTGAGATGGACAGGTCATGTCATCCTCACATTCCTTCCACGGCCACCCTTTCTGAGATCCCTGTAAAAGAGGAGCTGAGCACGCCTGTCAGCCCAGCACTTGAGAGGCTGAGACAGGAAGAGCACAGGTTTGAAGTCAGCCTTGGCAACTCAGTAAGGCCTCGGTCTCACTACCTACGGGTAGTGAGTTCCATCCCTGGGTTCCATCCCTGGCACTACAAAAAAGAAAAAAAGTCAGGAACCCCGAAAATGAATCTCTCTCTGTCTCTGTTTCTCTCTCCATCAATGGCTGACATTCTCCCTTGAATGTGTATATTCCTTGCTTTGCTAACTAAACTATGCCGCTGACTGACGCATGCTAAATAAATAAATTCCCTAGCTGGGCGTGGTGGCCCACGCTTGTAATCCCAGCATTCGGGAGGCTGAGACCTGAGAATCACGGTTTGCGGACAGCCTCAGCTATTTAGTGAGGCCCTCTGCAACTCAGTGAGACCCGGTTTCAAAATAAAGAATAAAAAATAGGGCAAGGGGTGTAGCTCGGAGGTAAAATGCCCCTGGGTTCCATCCCCAGACCCACAAAAAAAAAATTTCTTTTTTCTTTTCTTCCTTCCTTCCTTCCTTCCTTCCTTTTTTTTTTTTTTTTGATATTGGGGATTGCATTCAAGGGGTCTCTATCTCTGACCTATACCCCTAGCCCTTATTTTACTTTATTATTATTATTATTATTATTATTATTATTATTATTATTATTATTTATTTTGTGGTACTGGGGTTCCTGGAAACCCTTCTACCTCTGGGCTATACTCCCAGACCTATTTTTTTTTTTAATATTTTTATTTGGAAACAGGGTCTCCTAAGCCAGCAAGCCTGGCTACGAACCTGCGCCATTCCTCCTGTCTCCGCCTCCCAAGCACCGGAATTACAAGCGTGCGCCCTGCGTGGGATATTTTTCAAAGAGCTCAAATCCTGACTCTCATACAAGTGGATCTTGAAGATTTGTTGAAGATTTAATTCAGTTCTCACTAACAGGGAAGAGCAAATTGGTAAAACTGATGCAAAGCACATTGGAGGAATTGACATTTATTTTTTTTTATTTTTTATATTTTTTGCGGTACTGAGAATGGAACACAGGGGCATTCTACCTCCGAGCTACAACCCCAGCCTTGTTTTTTATTCTTTATTTTGAAACAGGGTCTCATTGAATTGCAAAGGGCATAAGTAGCTGAGGCTGTCTGCAAAGCATGATCCTCTGGTCTCAGCCTCCTGAATGCTGGGATTACAAGTGTGTGCCACCACGCCCAGCCCTCATGTGTGTGTGTGTGTGTGTGTGTGTGTGTGTGTGTGTGTGTGTGTGTGATACTGGAGATTGAACCCAGGGGGCATTCTATCTCTGAGCTATACCTCCAGGGCCTCCGCTTTCTTTTATTTTTTATTTTGAAACAGAGTCACCACTAGCCTCAGCAATTTAGTGAGACCCCATTTCAAAATAAAGAATAAAGCCGGGCATGGTGGTGCACGCTTGTAATCCCAGCATTCGGGAGGCTGAGACAGGTGGATCGCGGTTCGTGGACAGCCTCAGCTGCTTAGTGAGGCCCTCTGCAACTCAGTGAGACCCGGTTTCAAAAATAAAGAATAAAAAAATAGGGCAGAGGGTGTAGCTCGGAGGTCAAATGCCCCTGGGTTCCATCCCCAAACCTGCAATCAATCAATCAATAAAATAAAAGATTAAAAAATAGAACTAGGGGTAGAATGGTAGCAGGGCATCGGAGGTAGAATGCCCCTGGGTTCCATCCCCAGTACCACTAAATAAATAAATAAATAATAAAACCGGGCTGAGAGGGTGTAGCTCAAAGGTAGAATGACTCTGGGTTCAATCCCTATAAAACACACACACACACACACACTAAAAATAATAATTAAATAAAATAGGTCCGCAATGTAGTTCAGAGGTAGAATGCCCCTGCGTTCCATCCCTAGTACCACCAAAAAAATAAAAATAAATAAATAAATAAATAAATAAATAAATAAATAAACAGGATCTAATTAGGTTGCTGAGAGCCTCACTAAGTTGCTGAAGCTGGACTCAAACCTGCAATCTACCTGTCTCAACTTCCCAAGTACTGGGATTATAAGCGTGTACCACCACTCCCAGCTCAATATATGATTCTTTTTAAAATTTTAGAATAAGCCAGTTACTGAGGAGTGTGGAATGAAAAGGGGCTGTGTAGTTCTGTGGTAGAGTACCCCAAGGTTCGATCCCCAGTACTCACCTCCCCCAAACCCCAAAAAAGCTAGAATAAGATTCCTAAATTCAATTTAAAAACAAACTCCAGAAAGCTTACTAATGTCCTTTCTGTCAATCAAGAGTAACCTCTGAGCCAGGCGTGGTGGCGCACACTTATAATCCCAGCATTTGGGAGGCTGAGACAGAGGATCGCAGTTCACAGACAGTCTCAGCTACTCAGGGAGGCCCTCCGTAACTTACTGAGACCCTGTTTCAAAATAAAGAATTTTAAAAAAATAGGGCAGGGGGTGTAGCTTGGAGGTAGAATGCCCCTGGGTTCCAGACCCGCAAAAAAAAAAAAAAAAAAAAAAAAAGAGTAACTTCTGGCTTTATCTTTCCTTATCATTTTTGTCAGACACAATGATAACCTATAAACTTTATGTTATGTTAAAGTTAACCTGTAACTATATGGAGCCAGAGCTCTTAATTGAAAGTAAATAACAGCCTTTCCTGGTGCACGCTTGTAATCCCAGTACTTGGGAGGCTGAGACAGGAGGATCCCAGATTCGCCGCCAGCCTCAACTACTTAGTGAGGCCCTCCGCAACTTAGTGAGACCCTGTTTCCAAATAAAGAATTAAGAATAGGGCTGGGAGTGTAACTGAGAGGTAGAATGCTCCTGGGTTCAATCTCCAGTACTGCAGAAAGAAAGAATGGAAGGAAGGAAGGAAGGAAGGAAGGAAGGAAGGAAGGAAGGAAGGAAGGAAGAAAAGAAAGTAAATAGCAAAACCAGGTGGGGCATGCTTTGTAATCCCAGTACTTAAGAGGCTGAGACAGAAGGATTACAGGTTCTTGGCCAGACTCAGCAATTTAGAGAGACCCTACATAACTTAGTGAGACCCTGTTGCTGGGGTGTAGCTTAGAGAGGTAGAATGCCCCTGGGTTCAATTTCCACTAGGAAAGGAAGGAAGGAAGGAAGTAAAGAAGGAAGGAAGGAAGGAAGGGAGGGAGGAAGGAAGGAAGGGAGGAAGGAAGACACGAGCAGCCAGCAGTGGCACATGCCTGTAATCTCAGCTACTTAGGAGGATCACAAGTTCCAAGTCAGGCTGGGCAATTAGGCTGAGACAGGAGGATTGCAGGTTCGAGGCTAGCCTCAGCAATTTAGCAAGCCCCTAAGCAACTTAATGAGAATCTATTTCAAAATATAAAATAGCCGGGCATGGTGACACATGCTTGTAATCCCAGCATTTGAGAGGCTGAGACAGGAGGATTGTGGTTTGTGGAGAGCCTCAGCTACTACTTAGTGAGGCCCTTTACAACTCAGTGAGACCCTGTTTCAAAATAAAGAATAAAAAACTAGGGCTGGGGTATAGCTCAGAAGTAGAATGTCCCTGGGCTCAATTGCTAGAAAAAAAAATTAATAAATAAAGGGGTAGGGATATAGCTTGGAGGTAGAATACCTCTGGGACCAATCCCTAGTACCACAAAGTAAATGTAAGTAACAAACCAAACAAAAATTTCCTAGAAAATTAAGTAATGGAGGGAGGGCTTTCTTTTTTTTTTTTTTTTTTTTTTCAGGTCTGGGGATGGAGCCCAGGGGCATTCAATCTCCAAGCTACACCCCCTGCCCTTTTTTATTTATTTATTTATTTATTTATTTATTTATTTATTTATTTTTGGTGGTACTGGGGATGGAACCCAGGGGCCTTCTACCTCCGGGCTACACTCCCAGACCTATTTTATATTTTATTTGGAAACAGGGTCTCATATGCCAGCTAAGGCTGGCTTCAAACCTGCACGATCCTCCTGTCTCAGCCTCCCAAGCGCGGGGATTACAAGCGTGCGCCACCACGCCCGGCTTTTTAGTATTTATTTTGAAACAGGGTCTCACTAAATTGCGGAGGGCCTCACTAAGTAGCTGAGGCTGTCCACGAACCATGATCCTCTGGTCTCAGCCTCCCGAATGCTGGGATTAAAAGCGTGTGCCACAACTCCGGGCTGGGAGGGCTTTTTACATGGTGAAGTCCTCTTGACTGAATGTCTAGGTTTCTGGTGATTTCTCTTTTGTTTTTTTTCCCCCCCCCCATTGTTGCTGGTAATGGTTCCCAGGGCATCACAAATCTTGGGCAGGAGCTCTAGCACTGAGGGATACTCAGTGTGGATATCCAGTGTGGATACTCAGGGGGCCCTGCCATTAAAGGATGCTGAGGATGGGAGACAGTTCTTCCCCTTTCTTTCTTTCTTTCTTTCTTTCTTTCTTTCTTTCTTTCTTTCTTTTTTCTTTCTTTTTTTTTTTGCAGGTTTGGGGATGGAACCCAGGGGCATTTGGACTCCGAGATACACCCCCTGCCCTATTTTTTTTTATTCTTTATTTTGAAACCAGGTCTCACTGAGTTGCAGAGGGCCTCAATAAGTCACTGAGGCTGTCGTGAACTGTGATCCTCCAGTCTCAGCCTCCCAAATGCTGGGATGACAAGTGTGCGCCACCACGCCCGGCTTCTTCCCCTTTCTTAGCTTGGTCTTGGTAACCAAAGGGTATCTTCCAGCTGGTTCAGTCTCTTCTGCCTGCTCCTCCCCATTATCCACCAAGACTGATTTTTTTTGTGTGGTACTAGGGTTACCAAGGGCTTTCTACCTTCGGGCTATACTCCCAGACCATATATATATATATATATATATATATATATATATATATATATATATTTCATTTATTTAATTTTTTTGAAGGTCTGGGGAATGGAACCCAGGGGCATTGCAGAGGGCCTCACTAAGTAGCTGAGGCTGTCTGTGAACCGCAATCCTCTGATCTCAGCCTCCCGAATGCTGGGATTACAAGCGTGCGCCACCATGCCTGCCTCTCTCTCTCTCTCTCTCTCTCTCTCTCTCTCTCTCTATATATATATATATATATATATATATGTGTGTGTGTGTGTGTGTGTGTGTGTGTGTGTGTGTGTGTGTTTTGGAAACAGGGTCTCACTAAATTGCTGAGAGCCTCACTAAGTAGCTGAGGCTGGCTTTAAACCTGTGTGATCCCCTGTCTCAGCCTCCCAAGCCAGGGGATTACAAGCGTGCACCACCATGCCCAGCTACCAAGACTGATTTTTTTTTTTTTTGGGTGGTCCTGGAGTTCCTGGAAACCCTTCTACCTCCGGGCTACACTCCCAGACCTATTTTTATACTTTTTAAATTTTGAAACAGGGTCTCATAAGCCAGCATGGCTGGCTTCTAACCTGCCCGATCCTCCTGTCTCCACCTCCCAAGCGTGGGGATTACAAGCATGCACCACCACGCCTGGCGTCCTTTTTTATACTTTATTTGGAAACAGGGTCTCATTAAGTTGCTGAGAGCCTCACTAAGTAGCTGAGGCTGGCTGTGAACCTGTGCGATCCTCCTGATTTTTACCTCCAAAATACATACCAAATATATACCACTCTAGGCAAGTATGGTGATACATGTCCAGCATCCCAGTCTTTGTGAAACGGGGTTTCTTGAGAAGAAACTCGGCGTTTCCTTACTGGATTCTTGTCTGCGGTGAGCGGAGAATGACACCCGCAGACCACAGGAAGGGAGTAAAAGGTTTATTGGAAGCAGCAGGGAATAGGGAAAAGTGGTCGAACACCTCTAAGGGCTATAGGGGCTCTGATGTCCAGCAGCTGCTTTCAGGTCACTACCCGAGTGTAGCCCGGGCCAAGTGCCTTCAGTTGCAAGCTGCTTTCTCTCAAAGTCCACCCGATCTGCCAGAAAGGAATAGGGAAAGTGGCAGAACACCCCTAAGGGCTATCGGGGCTCTGGTGTCCAGTAGCTGCCTTCAGGTCACTACCCGAGTGTATCCTGGGCCAAGTGCCTTCAATTGCACTCCACCTTCTCTCAAAGCTAACTCGACCTGCAAGAGAGAGAGAAGCTCCCCAGTGGGGAGGGGTTCCCAGAGTGGGTAACCGTCCTGGTGACTGCTCTAGGGGTTTATATATGTCTGCATGTCCTTTGTTGGTTGGAGTCTGGGAAGCAGTTCTTAAAATTTGCAAAGGGTATTTGCATGTCCTTTGAGGGGTCTCCTTTCAGTAGGAGTGTCAGACTTGCTCCAGTGATGTCTCCTGGGTTTGTTGATTAGTAAACAGATGGTTTTTGTGAAGCTTTGGTCATTCTTATCTCTGAACCTTGGAAGAGCTGGTCTCTTTTAGGAGCCTTGGAAGTTAATTAGTTTTCATCCCCCTTCAGGAAATTAAGTTTTTCTACCGAGGCCTCTTCCCTATCTGCCTACCTCCTTTCCACCTCCTCAATCAGGAAGCTGAGTCAGGAGGATTGCAGGGTAGAGGCCAGCCTCAGCAATTTAGACCCTGTTTCCAAATAAATAAATAAGCTGGGCATGGCAGTGCATGCTTGTAATCCCAGTATTTGGGAAGCTGAGATAGAAGAATTGTAGGTTTGCTGACAGCTTTAGCAATTTAGTGAGACTCTCAGCAAAGTAGCAAGACCCTGTTTCCAATAGAAAAATAAATAGGTTGTTGGGGTGTAGCCCGAGGTAAAAGTTCCTGAAGTCCATCTCCAGTATAACAAAAATAAATAAATAAATAAATAAATAAATAAGCAAGCAAACAAACAAACGTGGGCATGGTGGTGCACACCTGTAATCCCAGTGCTTGGGAGGCTGAAAAAGGAGATTGCAGGTTTGAGGATAGCCTCAGCAACATAGTGAGGCTGTCAGTAAGTTAGTGAGATCCTGTTTCAAAATTAAAAATAAAATTAGGGCTGGGTGTATAACTCAGAGGTAGCATGCCACTGGGTTCAGTCTCCAGTACTACACCCATACACACACACACAAACAACACACACACACACACACACACACAATAATAATGAAATTAAGCCGGGCGTGCTGGCACATGCTTGTAATCCCAGCATTAGGGAGGCTGAGACCCGAGGGTCGTGGTTTTCCGACAGCCTCAGCTACATAGTGAGGCCTTCCGTAACTCAGTGAGACCCTGTTTCAAAATAAAGAATAAAAAACAGAGCAGGGGGTGTAGTTCGGAGGTCGAATGCCCCTGGGTTTCATCCTCAGACCCGCAAAAAAAAAAAAAAAAAAAAAAAAAAAAAAAAAGAAAAAGAAAAAGAAAAAGAAAAAAAAAAAGAAAAAGAAACTAAAGCAGTTGGGAGGCAGAGACAGATCATGGTTTGCGGACAGCCTCAGCTACTTAGGCCCTTTGCAACTCAGTGAGACCCTGTTTAAAAATAAAGAATAAAAAATAGGACTGGGGGTGTTGCTTGGAGGTAGAATGCCCCTGGGTCCCATCCTAAGTAGCAATAAATAAATAAATAAATAATAAACTAAAATTAACAAAATAAGGCTGGGTGTATAACTCAGAGATAGAATGCCACTAGGTTCAATCCCCATTACCACGCATGCATGCACGCACGCACACAAATAATAATAATAAATAAAATTAAAATAAATTACTTAATAAAATAGGGCTGGGGTGTAGCTCAGAAATAGAATGCCGCTGGGTTCAATCCCTAGTCAATCTCTCTCACTCCTCTCTCTCCCTCTCTCTCTCTTACAAATTCACTCCACCCCACCCCTACTATTACCCCACTTTGGTGTCACTGCCCTAAGAGGGCCCGCGATGTGCGATATGGCTCAGTGGTAGTGTAAGTACTTGCTAGCATTTGCAGAGCTCTGGGTTCACTCCCCAGTAAGGAGGGGGGCAAAACCCCCAAAATCAGCCTTAGAGAGACACCCCAGCACTAGAAAGGCAGCGGCCTCTGAGTTCAGGAAGACGGGGAGCAGCCACCTCCCCAGCTCTGCTGAAATCTGAAAGCCTGGCCCTTCTTTGGGCCTCCTTGTTTCCAGCCGTGCACAGGTGGGTAGGGCCGACTACGGCTACCCCTCCCTTGCCGGTAGCTGGGCAGTAGCCCACAGATTTAAGAGTCAAGGAATCCTCCTTTCCTAGGATTCCACTTGATTGCGGAAACCACACCTTCGGGGTCTGCGACTGAAATCTCAATCCAGCCCTCGCCCCGCCCCCAGCCGCTGGCAGAGCTCCTTCTGCCCCGGCCAGCAGGAGGCGAGGGGAGGGGTCGCTGCGGGCTGTGATCTGGGCCAGTAAAGGAAGCGACTGAGGGACCGGGATGCAGCGGGAGGAGGGACCTGGGGGCGTGGAGCCCCTGATGGCTGAGAACTCCAGTGCTGGACCCCCTGAGTGGGCCACTGATGCAAAGAAAACTTCAAAGGACGGCTCACCGACTCAGCCAGCCCAGACTCCGCTCCCGCCCCTCTAAGCCCCGCCCAATCCCCGCCCACAGCCCTGCCATTGGCTTTCCAGAACTGGAGCTCTGAGGATTGGCCCATCTCCGCAAGGCCACGCCCCTCCCTGGCGACACAAAGAGACTGGCCGATCTGCAGGCCCCGCCTCAACGAGCTCCGCCTACTAGTGCCCGCTTCAGCGTCGTGACGGTGACTGCGGTCACGGTGGTGGGGAGCACCGACTCGCTTCCCCGAGCCGCGGAAGGCACTGGGTTGGGGGTCCCTTTCTCTGCCAAGGCCTCGGGTCAAGTTCCTTAGGAATCTAGAAGTCTCCCAACTCAGGGAGCTCGTCCCTCCCAGGGTCTCCCCGGGTGCCCAGCATTTCCATTTCTCTAACTCCCTGTAGTGCTGAGGGTGGGGTAGGCAGCCTCTTTGGGGGGATACTGGGGATTGAAGCTAGGGACGCTGGGGATTGAACCCAGTGGTATTCTACCTTCGAGCCACACCCCCAGACCTTTTAATTTTTGTTTTGTTTTGAAGCCTACGTCTCACTAGGTTGCTGAGAGTCTTCTACAATGCTGAGGCTGTCCTGGAACCTGCAATCCTCTAGTTTCAGCCTCCCAAGTACTGAGATTTCAGGCATGCACCACCACATTGTTTTTGTTTGTTTGTTTGTTTTCCGGCACTGGGGATAGAACGCAGGGACATTCTACCTCAGAGCTACACCCTCAGCCCTATTTTTTATTTTGAAACAGGGTCTCACTGAGTTTCAAAGGGCCTTACTCAGTAGTAGATGAGGCTATTGCGAACCGTGATCTTCCGGTCTCAGCCTCCCAAGTCCTGGATTACAGGTGTGTGCCACCATGTCTGCCCAGCTCACCTTTTTTTTTTTTTTTCCCTCCTAAGTACCAGGAATTAAATCCAGGAGCATTCTATCGCTGAGCTACATCCAACCCTACTTTATTTTTATTTTGAAACAAGGTGCTAGGTTGAGGAGTCTTACTAGTTCCTGAGGCTGTCCTTGAACCTGTGATTCTCCTGTCTCAGCCTCCCAAGTACTGAATTTACAGACATGTGCCACCATGCACAGCCTAACCTACTTTGTGTGTGTGTGTGTGTGTGTGTGTGTGTGTGTGTGTGTGTGTGGTACTGGGGATGGAACCCAGGGGTATTCGACCTCCGAGCCACACACCCTGCCCAATATTTTATTCTTTATTTTGAAACCGGGTCTCACTGAGTTGCAGAGGGCCTCACTAAGTAGCTGAGGCTGTCCGCGAACCACGATCCTCAGGTCTCAGCCTCCCAAATGCTGGGATTACAAGCGTGTGCCACCACGCCCGGCTCCAACTCAGTCTTGATTGTGACTTGATTATGAGGCTGTTACTAATAAGAAAACTATTGCTCAGAGAGGGGAGATAGTGTCCCAAATCACACAGCTGTTTGGAATAGCTGAGAAGTAATAATAAGGGATAGGAAGAGGGAAGAAGCCTGTGGCTGGTGTAATCATCCATTTCCCCGCTCATCCCCTCCTTCTTAGACCCAGCAACTAAGCCAGGGAGGGGGTCCCTGGGTAGACATCACGCTTGCAGGCTGGAGGGAGTGGATTTTTTCCCCAAGGCCACCTGATTCTATTTATTTGTGTTTCTGTTTTGTTCTTGTGGTCCTGGAGATTGAACCCAGGGCCTCCCACATGCCAGGCAAGTCCTCTACCACTGAGCTGCATTCCCAGCCCCCCTTCTTTTAGTTAAACAATGGTTTTATTGCTTGAGTACATAGACAGATTTATGTCACCAGGGCAGACAGAGGCTGTGAATGACTCACATTTCCAATCTGGTTGGTCTGAGTATATCGAGCCAATCGGTGAATTCAACTCTCCATCAGAATCAGATGGAATTTAGCATCCTTATCCTTTCTGTTACTCTCAAGATGCTTTTGAACAGCAACTGCTTTCTTAACGAAATGGTAGAGATCCTCAGAAAGATCAGGAGCAAGTCCTTTGGATTTCAGGATTCTCAAGACTGTATTGCTGGTCACAAAATGCACCTGTGTCATGCCTTGGGTGCACGCTTGTAATCCCAGTACTTGGGAGGCTGAGACAGGGGGATCACACAGGTTCGAAGCCAGCCTCAGCTACTTAGTGAGCCTCTCAGCAACTTAGTGAGACCCTGTTTCCAAATAAAGTATAAAATAGGTCTGAGAGTGTAGCCTGGAGGTAGAAAAGCCCCTGGGTTCCACCCCCAGTACCACACACACACACACACACACACACACAAAAGTGGGTTGAATTTTTTTGTGTGTGTGGTACTGGGGATAAAACCCTGGAACATTCTACCTCCAAACTACACCCCCAGCCCTATTTTTTATTCTTTATTTTGAAATAGGGTCTCACTAAGTTGCAGAAGGCCTCACTAAGTAGCTGAGACTGGCTGCAAACTGTGATCCTCCCGTCTCAGCCTCCCAAATACTGGGATTACAGGCATGTGCCACCATGGCCAGCTGGGAGTGGATTTTTATACAACTTGGCAGTGGTGCTTAGCTAGCACATACACGCAGGCTTCTTTTCTACCTCTGCCTCCCTGGACTTTCCTTATCTGTAAAATGGGTGATAACAGGTGTCAGGATTAGATGAAACCTGGTCATGTGGCCCCTTTGGTTGTGGGGTGGATGTAGACTAAGAGGCTGTGGTCCATGGCATTCATGGAGCAGTGTGCCCTGCCCAGTGCGGTCTAGAGGGAGTACTCCCATCAGGCTCAAGGTTTTCTTCAAGAGGTTAAGGGGTCTGTGGTCCTGGGCTGGGGGATGGCCTCAAGCCAGGGGGTATAACAGCGGGCAGAGTGTACAAGAGCTCAGGCAGAGCTGGGCATAGTGGCAGGTGCCTGTAATCCCAATTGGGAGGCTGAGATAAGAGGACTCCGAGCTCTACCCCCAGCCCTATTTTTTATCCTTTATTTTGAAACAGGGTCTAACTTAATTGTGGAGGTCCTTGCTAAGTAGCTGAGGGTGGCCGCTAACCTGCAATCATCCTGTCTCAGCCTCCCAAGTTCTGGGATTACAAGTGTGTGCCACCATGCCCAGTTTTTCTTTTTACACTCTTATTAGGGTGTTATTAAATAAAAGTTAGAGGAGCCCATTACTTGGGGATAAATGTATAGGGCACCGACAAATCAGACTAAAAATTACAACAGAGTCAGGCTGAGCTAAAGTTCTACATTACTCAATGGAAACTAAATTGTTATCTGACCCCAGGAGAAATCAGGAGACAGAGATAAGCAGCCCAGTTCTCAAACAGGCCAGATTAAATCTGCAGGATAATGAAGTTCCTCTGCTTTAATCCTTAAAGGGAAGGTCACCTGAAGTAACCTGAAGTTAACTAAGCAGTGACTTTTCTGCCTCGCCTCACAAGGCTGCTTTCTTCAGATTTTTTTTTTTTTAGATGCTGGAGAGTGAACTCAGAAGGTTCTACCTGAGTTGCACCTGGCCCCCCCCCCCCTTTTTTTTTGTGGTACTGAAGATTGAACCCAGGGCACTCACTCTACCTCTGAGCTACAATCCCAGTCCTATTTTTTTTTTTTTTTTTGAGGGTCTGGGGATGGAACACAGGGGCATTCTACCTCCGAGCTGCACCCCCTGCCCTATTTTTTATTTTTTTTATTCTTTTTTTTTTTTTGTGTGTGTGTGTGTGGTACTGGGGTTCCTGGAAGCCCTTCTACCTCCGGGCTACACTCCCAGACCTATTTTTACATTTTTATTTGGAAACAGGGTCTCCTAAACCAGCACCCGCGGCTGGCTTCGAACCTGCGCGATCCTCCTGTCTCTGCCTCCCAAGCGCGTGGATTACAAACGTGCGCCACCACGCCCGGCTTATTCTTTATTTTGAAACAGGGTCTCACTGAGTTGTGGAGAGCCTCAATAAGTAGCTGAAGTTGCCCAGCCCTATTTTTTATTCATTATTTTGAAACAGGGTCTCACTGAGTTGTGGAGGGCCTCACTAAGTAGTAGCTGAGGCTGTAGGCGAACCGTGATCCTACTGTCTCAGCCTCCCGAATGCTGGGATTAAAGGCATGCGCCACTACAACCAAGTTATTCTATTTACTTATTTATTTATTTATTTATTTATTTTTGTGGTAATGGGATGGAACCGAGGGGCTTTCTACCCCCCAGGGTACACTCCCAGACCTATTTTATATTTTATATGGAAACAGGGTCTCACTAAGTTACTGAGAGCCTCACTAAGTAGCTGAGGCTGGCTTTAAACTTGTGCAATCCTCCTGTCTCAGCCTCCCAAGTACTGGGATTATGGGGGGGGCACCACACCCTGCTGGATTCACCAATTCTAGCCATTTCCTATAAATGGAATCACTCAGTTGGGTGTGGTGGTGCAGGTTTGTAATCCCAGTACTAATCTGGGTTCGAGGACAGCCTCAGCTACTTAGTGAGGCCCTTTGCAACTCAGCGAGACCCTGTTTCAAATTAAAGGATGAAAAATAGTGCTGGGAGTGTAGCTCAGAGATAGAAGGCTCCTGGGTTCCATCCCCAGTACCACCAAAAATAAACAAATAAATAAAACTTAAAAATAATAAATATATAAAACCAAACAAGTAAATAAATAAATAAATGGAATCACTTGATACATAGCCTTTTGTGCCTGGCTTCTTTTATTTGATACAGTGTTCTCAAGGTTCATCTACATTATATCATACACGAGGACTTCATCCTCTTATGAAGGCTGACTAATTTTCTATGATGTGGATCTTCCACAATTTGTTTATTCATTGTATTTATTCATTCATCTGTTGACCACACGGGGCTTGTTTCTGGCTATTGTGAATGGTGCTGCCATGAACATTTGTGTACTTGTTTTTGTTTAAACACCTGCTAGGAATTCTATTATTTATTTATTTATTTATTTATTTATTTATTTATTTATTTATTTATGTATGTCACTGAGAATAAAACCCAGGTGCATTCTACCTCCAAACTACTCCCCCAGCCTTTTGTGTGTGTAGGGAGGGGTACCAGGGATTGAAGCCAGGGGCATTCTAACTCTGATCTACACTTCCAGCCCTGTTTTATCTATTATTTATTTTGTGGTACTGGGGATGGAACCCAGGGGCCTTCTACCTCGGGATATGCCCCAGACCTACTTTACTTTTTTATTTGGAAACAGGGTCTAAATTGAGGCTGGCTATAAACTAGTGATCCTTCTGTGTCAACTTCCCAAGTACTGGGATTATAAGCATGAGCCACCACACCTGGCTCCTACTTTATTTTTTATTTTGACACAGGGTCTCATTAAATTGTGGAGGGCCTTTGCTACATTGCTGAGGCTGGCCTCAAACCTGTGATTCTCCTGTCTTAGCCTCCCAGTATGGGATTACAAGCATGCATCATCACATCTGGCATTTATTTATTTATTTATTTATTTTTATTTACTTATTGTTGTACTGGGGATTGAACCCAGGGGCATTCTACCTCCAAGCTATACACCCAGTCCTGTTTTTTATTCTTTATTTTGAAACAGGGTCTCACTGAATTGCAAAGGGCCTCACTAAGTAGCTGAGGCTGGCTGTGAACCTGCTATTTTTATTTTTATTTTTTGTGGCACTGCGAGTGGAACCCAGGGTTATACTCCCAGACCTATTTTATACTTTATTTAAAAACAAGGTCTCGCCGGGCGTGGTGGCGCACGCCTATAATCCCCGCGCTTGGGAGGCAGAGACAGGAGGATCGCGCAGGTTCGAAGCCAGCCGCGTGCGCTGGCTTAGGAGACCCTGTTTCCAAATAAAAATGTAAAAATGGGTCTGGGAGTGTAGCCCGGAGGTAGAAGGGCTTCCAGGAACCCCAGTACCACCAAAAAAAAAAAAAAATAATAATAATAATAATAAATAAATAAATAAATAAAAACAAGGTCTCAGTGCCGGGCATGGTGGCACACGTTGTAATTCTCATGCTTGGGAGGCAGAGACAGGAGGATTGCACAGGTTCGAAGCCAGTGGCAGTGGTTTAAGAGACCCTGTTTCCAAATTTAAAAAGTATAAAATAGGTCTGGGAGTGTAGCTTAGAGAAGGGTTTCCAGGAACCCCAGTACCACAAAAAAGAAAGAAAGAAAGAAAGAAAGAAAGAAAGAAAGAAAGAAAGAAAGAAAGAAAGAAAGAAAGAAACAGGGTCTCACTAAGTTGCTGAGAGCCTTACTAAGTAGCTGAAGCTGGCTTCAAACCTGTGTGATCCTCTTGCCTTAGCCTCCCAAGTGCTGAAAGTTGGGATTACAGGCGTGTGCTACCACACCTAGTTTTATTTTTTATTATTATTATTATTATTATTATTATTATTATTATTATTATTAGGTGGTATTGAGGGTGGAATCCAGGGGCTTTTTCTACCTCCAGGCTATACTCCCAGACCTATTTCTTTATTTGGAAACAGGGTCTAAGTTGCTGAGAGCCTCAAGGCTGGCTTCGAACCTGTGTGATCCTCCTGTCTCAGCCTCCCAAGCACTGGGATTACAAGCGTGAGCCACCACACCCGGCTTGCTTGTTTTTTTAATGTAGAAACAGGGGCTCAGTGGTAGCATATGTGAGGCTCTGGATTACATCCCCAACACTGCAAAAACAAAAACAAAAACAAAAAAACCCCAAAAAACAAAACAAAAAACAAAAAAAACCAACTCTCCATTTGTTTCCTTGTGTAAGACTGTGTGTCATATTAGATGAGGTCCCCCATGACCTCATTTTATTATTATTTTTGGTACTGGGATTGTATGTGTGTTGTGACACTGGGGGTTGAACTCAGGGGCATGCTACCTTTGATTTACCCCCTGGCTCTATTTTACTTTTTGCTTGGAAACAGAATCTTGCTATGTTGCTGAGGCCGTCACTCACTGATTTGCTGAGGCTGGCTGCAAGCCTGTGAGCCTCCTATTTCCACCTCCCAACTACTGGGATCACAGAAGTGCCAAGCCTGGCTGGATACTTCATTTCCTCTCCTTTCTTCAGGCAAAATAGCTGCCTGGCCTGGAGGCCCAGGTTATCCTAGGTGTGTCTAGGCGCTGGTAAGAGTAGGGCCAGGGCGGGATGCCCCGGGGAAGAGAGGAGGGCGCAGTGCAACCTGCACCTTGGGGTCCTTTCCTCTTCCTTCCCAGACAACTGACTCCCAGACTGCTTCCAGAGATAAGGGGCCTGGCCAGGGCTGGCGTCAGCTGGGGGAGCGGGTTTCCTCAAGATCTGTCCCTACAGGTAATGACTTTGACTTAATCACCTCTGTAAACCACAGCTTGTGTGTGTGCGTGTCCTTCTTCATGTGCATGCATGCGTGAATGTGTGTGTGTGTGTGTGTGTGTGTGTGTGTGTGTGTGAGTGTGTGGTACTGGGATTGAGCTCACAGGCATTCGACCTGTGAACTGCACTCCCATCTTTTTTTTTAAGAAACTGGTTCCCATTAGGTTGCTGAGGCTGGCCTTGAACCTGCAGTTTTCCTGTTTCAGCCTCCCAAGTTCTGGAATTACAGGCATACCACCAGGACTGGATAAAACTATCAAGATTTTTTCGTGTTTGTGTGATGTTGAGAACTGAACCCAGGGCAAGTGTTCTACTACTGAGCTATCTATACACCAGCCCTTTTTATTTATTTTATTTAAGTATTCATTATTATTATCACTTTGCAGAACTGGGGACTGAACCCAGGGACATTCGACCGCTGAGCTATACTCCCTGCCCTATTTATTCTTTATTTTGAAACAGGTCTCTCAGCCTCCCGAATGCTGGGATTACAAGCGTGCACACCACGCCTGGCTCCCCAGTCCTATTTTTCTTTTTTTTTTCCTGACTCTGAGGCTGGAACCCAGGGGCATTTGACCTCCAAGCTATACCACCCTGCCCTATTTTTTTATTCTTTATTTTGAAACCAGGTCTCACTGAGTTGCAGAGGGCCTCACTAAGTAGCTGAGGCTGTCCACGAACCACGATCCTCCTGTTTCAACCTCCCAAATGCTGTGATTACAAGAGTGTGCCACCATGCCCAGAATTTTTTAATATTATTAACTTATTTTTTTTTTTAGTATTGGGGGTAGAATTGAGGGGCGTTCTACCTCCAAGTTACACTCCCAGCTCCATTTTTTTTTTTTTTTGAAACAGGGTCATGTTAAGTTTATAAAAATTTCGCTGACTTGTGGAGGCTCTCCTTGAATCTGTGATCCTCCAGTCTCAGCCTCTCAAGTACTGGGATTACAAGTATGTGCCACTATACCTGACTTACTTTTATTATTCTTATTGGTACTCGGAATTGAACTCAGAGAAATTCTACTTCTGAATTACAACCCCAGTCCTTTTTATTTATATTTCATTTTGAGAAAGGTCTCACTTTTTTTTTACAGCATTCTGGCTTTGAGCCTGCAATCCTCCTGTTTCAGCCTCCCAACCACGGGGATGACAGGTGTGTGCCCCCACAAACCTGGTTAGTCCACAGGTTTCCTCGGGATAAATGCTGTAGCTACACAGTCTGCCCGGGAGAATTTTGGGGGCAGATGGGAAACCTGGTCAGGGGCCTGGGGAGGTAGGTAACCACGATGTCCAGCTGTGATCTAGTGATGGTTTGTGGCCATCCCTTCATCTTCTGGATCTTTGACACGGTCTCCGTTGTCTGAACAATTGATAATACTGAAAAGTCACAGGTCTCTCAAGATGTTGTTATCTCCCGGGTTTAAAGTATTTATTGGGGGGGGTAGTTACAGTGCACAGGTGATTATCATAGGTGATTGACTTTTTGGCTAACTCTAAGATTTACAGATTTCCCAGGAATTTGGAAGCCATTAGCCTGGGAGAGAGACTGGCTCAGGGAGTGACAGACAGCCTGGAGAAGTACGCCGGACTTCTGAGTTAACACTGTATTTGGCTCTTGCATTTGGTGCCACCGCTGCTTTACCCCAGGGAGGGTGGAGCCCAGGCCTGTGGGAACCGGCTGGACAGTGTATCCTCCGGGGCTCCTTTCGTTCCTGTTCCAAGTCTTCACCTCCTATCTGCACCTATCTCTCCCATTCTGTGTGTGTGTGTGTGTGTGTGTTAGTGTTACTGTGGATTAAAGCTAGGGTGCTCTTCCACAGAGCTACACGCCCAGTTCCACCTCCTTTTAAAAAATTAAAACAGCTGGTGTGGTGGCAGATACTTGTAATCTCAGTACTTGGGAGGTTGAGACTGGAGGGTTGCAGGTTCGCGGCCAGCCTCAGCAACTTAGTGAGGTCTTCTGCAACTCAGTGAGACCCTGTTCAAAGTAAGGAATAAAAACGAGGCTGGGCGTGGTGGTGCACGCTTGTAATCCCAGCACTTGGGAGGCTGAGACAGAAGGATCGCACGGGTTCGAAGCCAGCCTCAGCTACTTAGTGAGGCTCTCAGCAACTTAGTGAGACCCTGTTTCCAAATAAAATAGAAAATAGGTCTGGGAGTATAGCCCGGAGGTAGAAAGCCTCTGGGTTCCATCCCCAGTACCACCAAAAGAAAAAAAAAAAAAAAGTAAGGAAGAAAAATAAAAAATAGGGCTGGGTACAGCTCAAGGTAGAATGCCCCTGGGTTCAGTCTCCATTACCACTGAGAAAAACCCCAACAAAACAAAATTGTTTTGAAACAGGGTCTCATTAGGTTGCTTGACCACCCCAGCCCTTTTTACTTTTTTTTTTTTGGTGGTACTGGGGGTGGAACCCAGGGGCTTTTCTACCTCCAGGCTATACTCCCAGACCTATTTTGTACTTTATTTGGAAACAGGATCTCTCTAAGTTGCTGTGAGCCTCACTAAGTGGCTGAGGCTGGCTTCAAAGTTGTGCGATCCTCCTGTCTCAGCCTCCCAAGTGCTGGGATTGCAAACGTGCGCTACCATACCCTTCTCCCTTTTTACTTTTTTGAGACATAGTCTCATCTCATTAAGTTGCCCAGGCTGGTCTTAAACTTAAATTTATTTTTCAGAACCAGGGTTTGGTGGTACTGGGGGTGGAACCCAGAGGCTTTCTACCTCCGGGCTATACTCCCAGACCTTTTTTTTTTTTTTTAATTTGGAAACAGGGTCTCACTAAGTTGCTGAAAGCCTCACTAAGTAGCTGAGGCTGGTTTCGAACCTGTGCGATCCTCCTGTTTCAGCCACCCAAGCAAGGGGATTACAAGCGTGCGCCACCACCCCCTGCTCTCAGAACCGGGGTTTGAATCCAGGGGCATTCTACCTAGGAGCTACACCCCTAACCTCTATTTTTTATTCTTTTTAAACAGAGTTTCACTGAGTTGCAGAGGGCCTCACTAAGTAGCTAAGACTGTCCATGAACCTTGATCCTCCTGTCTCAGCCTCCCAACTACTGGGATTACAAATGTGCGCCACTATGCCCAGCGCTGAACTTGAATTTTTTTTTTTTTTAATTTTGTGGTACTGGGAATGGAACCCAGGGGCATTCTACCTCTGAGTTACACACTCAACCCTATTTTTTTTTTTTAGGTGGTGGTACTGGGGTTCCTGGAAGCCCTTCTACCTCCGGGCTACACTCCCAGACCTATTCTATACTTTTTTATATTTGGAAACAGGGTCTCTTAAGCCAGCATGGCTGGCTTCGAACCTGCGCGATCCTCCTGTCTCCGCCTCCCAAGCGCGGGGATTACAAGCGTTCGCCACCACGCCCGGCTCACACTCAGCCCTATTTTATATTCTCTTTATTTTGAAACAGGTTCTCACTGAGTTGCACAGGTCCTCACTTAGTAGCTGAGGCTGTCAGCAAACTGCAATACTCTTATCTCAGCCTCTCAAATGCTGGGATTACAAGCATGTACCACCACACCCGGCTGCACTTGATTATTTATTTATTTATTTATTTATTTATTTATTTATTTATTTTTGTGGGTCTGGGGATGGAACCCAGGGGCATTCTACCTCTGAGCTACACCCCCAGCCCTATATTTTATTCTTTATTTTGAAATGGTCTCACTGAGTTACAAAGGGCATAACTAAGTAGCTGAGGCTGTCTGCGAACCACGATCCTCCAGTCTCAGCCTCCCAAATGCTGGGATTACAAGTGTGCACCACCAAGCCAGGCTCCCAAGAGCAATTTACCTCCAAGCTACACCCCCCAGCCTTTGATGGAACCCAGGAGCATTCTACCTCCAAGCTACAAGCCCTCCCCCCAGCTCTATTTTTTAGTCTTTTTGTTTTTATTTTTATGTTTGTTTGTTTGTTTGTTTATGGGTCTGGGGATGAAACCCAGGGGCATTCGACCTCTGAACTACACCCCCTGCCCTATTTTTTTTTTTTTTTTAGTTGTACTCCCAGACCTATTTTATACTTTTATTTGGAAACCAACCAGCGCGATCCTCCTGTCTTCTCCACCTCCCAAGCCCGGGGATTACAAGCCTGTGCCATCACGCCCGGTTTATTATTTATTTATTTATTTATTTATTTATTTATTTTATTTTTTTGGTGGTACTGGGGGTGGAACACAGAGGCTTTCTACCTCTGGGCTATACTCCCAGACCTTTTTCATATTTTATTTGGAAACAGGGTCTCACTAAATTCCTGAGAGCTTCACTAAGTAGCTGAGGCTGTCCCCGAACCGCGATCCTCCAGTCTCAGCCTCCTACTTTTGTGGTACTGTGGGTGGAACCCAGGGGATTTTCTACCTCTGGGCTATATTCCCAGACCTATTTTATATTTTATTTGGAAACAGGGTCTCACTAAGTTGCTGAGAGCCTCACTAAGTAGCTGAGGCTGGCTTTGAATCTGTGTGATCCTTCTGTCTCAGCGTCCCAAGTGCTGGGATTACAAGCATGTGCCACCACGCCCAGCCTAGTATTTATTTATTTTTTGCAGGTTTAGGGGTGGAACCCAGGGGCATTCGACCTCCGAGCTACACCTCCTGCCATATACACACACATACACACACACACACACACACACACACACACACTCCCAAACTTTTTTTATATTTTATTTGGAAACAGGGTCTCACTAAGTTGCTGAGAGCCTCACTAAGTAGTTAAGACTGGCTTCAAACCTGGAGATCCTCCTGTCTCAGCCTCCCAAGTGCTGGGATTACAAGCATGTGCCACCACATAAGAATAAAATATATATTTTATTCTTTATTTTGAAACTGGGTCTCACTGAGTTGCAGAGGGCCTCACTAATTAGCTGAGGCTGTCCACGAACCGCAATCCTCCAGTCTCAGCCTCCTGAATGCTGGGATTATAAGTGTGCGCTACCACGCCTGGCTCGGCCTAGTCTTTTTATTTTTGAAACAGGGTCTCAGTGAGTTGCAAAGGGTCTAGCCAAATAGCTGAGGCTGTCTGTGAACCACGATCCTCCAGTCTCTGCCTCCCGAATACTGGGATTACAAGTATGCGCCACCACACCCGGCATCCCCAGCCCTTTTTAAAAATTTTTATGTAGGGCCAGGTATAGCTCAGAGGTAGAATACCCCTGGATTCAATCCCCAGTGCTGCAAAAAAAAAAAAAAAAAAAAAAAAAAAAAAAAAAAAAAAAAAAAAGAAAGGAAGGAAGGAAGGAAGAAAGAATAAGGCCAGGTGTGGTGGCATGTGCTTGTAATCCTAGCATTTGGGAGGCTGAGAAGGGAGGATTGCCATTCGAGAACAGCCTCAGCTACTTAGTGAGGACCTTTGCAATCAGTGAGACCCTGTTTCAGAATAAAGAATAAAAAATAGGGCTGGGGGGTTTAGCTCAGAGGTAGAAAGCCCCTGGGTTCCATCCTCAGTACCGCAAATAAATAAATAAATAAATAAATAAATAAATAGAACTGGCAACCAGGCATGGTGGCACATGCTTGCAGTCCCAGCATTTGGGAGGCTGAGACAGGAGGATCATGGTTTGCGGACAGCCTCAGGTACTTAGTGAAGCCCTTTGCAACTCAATGAGACCCTGTTTCAGAATAAAGAATTAAAAAATAGAGCTGGGAGTGTAGCTCTGAGGCAGAATGCCTCTGGGTTCAATTTTTAGTACTAAAAAAAGAAATAAAAATAAAATAGAACTCAGAGCCATGCGTGGTGGCGCACGCTTATAATCCCAGCATTTGGGAGGCTGAGACAGGAGGATCATGGTTCACGGGACAGCCTCAGCTACTTAGTGAGGCCTTTTGCAACTCAGTGAGACCCTGTTTCAAAATAAAGAATAAAAAATAGAGCTGGGGGGTGTATCTAGTGGTAGAATGCCCCTGGGTTCAATCCCCAGCACCACAAAAGAAAAAAAAAATTACGTACTAATTTTTTGTGGTCCTGAGGATTGAACCCAAGGAAATGCTACCTCTAAACTACACCCCAGCCCTTTTTTTTTTTTTTTTTTTTTTTTGTGGTACTGGGATGGAGCCCAGGGGCATTCTACCTCCAAGCTACACCCCCTAGCCCTATTTTTTTAGTCTTTATATATTTTGAAACAGGGTCTCACTCAGTTGCGAATAGCCTCGCTAGTAGCTGAGGCTGTCTGCGAACCGTGATTCTCTGGTCTCTGCCTCCCTGATACTGGAATACTAGCAGGTGCTACCACACCTGGGCACTCCGGCCCTTTTTATTTGGAAACAAAGGCCTCCCCAAGTTGCTGAGTCTCTCCCTAAATTGTTAAGACCGGCCTTGAGACTTTGATCTTCCTGTCTCAGCCTGCCAAGTACTGACCGTTACAGGGTGCACCTCTGCACCTGGCTTGGGCTTTGGGCTCTCCGGTAGGCCCTTGGGAATCACAGGAGAGGGCGGGGCCATGTTCAGATTTGCCTTTTATGAAGCTGCCCTTACTTCCCTGCTGCGTGGGTTAGAAGTGTTGCGGGTGAGCTGGGCGTGGTGGCGCATGCTTGTAATCCCGGCATTTGGGAACCTGAGACAGGAGGATCCCAATTTGTGGACAGCCTCAGCTACTTAGTGAGGCCCTCCGCAACTTAGTGAGATCCTGTTTCCAAATAAAGAATAAAAAAATAGGGCAGGGGGTATAGCTCAGAGGTGAATGCCCCTGGGTTCTATCCCCAGACCCGTTTAAAAAAAAAAAAAAAGTGTTGCAAGTGAGGTCGTGGCAGGTGTCCCTGTGATTAATACTTGTTGTTATTACTATTATTTGGTGCTGAGGGCTTAACCCAAGGACAGTTTTCCTCTAAGCTACATCCCTCTTTCTGTCTGTCTGTCTTTCTTTTCTCTCTCTCTCTCTCTCTCTCTCTCTCTCTCTTTGTGTATGTGTGGTACTATGGACTGAATTCAGGGGCATTCTACCTCAGGGCTACATTTTTAGTCCATTCCATGTTTTTGTTTAGAAACAGGGTCTCAGGTTGGTGAGAATTTCACTACTGCTGAGACTGTCTTCAAACCCCGGACCCTCCTGTCTCAGACTCCCAAATATTGAGATTATAGGGGCTGCCACACCCAGCTCAGTCTCAGCAATTTAGCAAGGAGACCCTTAGAAATTTAGCAATACCCTGTTTCTTTTTTCCTTTCTTCCTTCCTTCCTTCCTTCCTTCCTTCCTACCTTCCTTTCTTCCTTTCTTTCTTATTTATTTATTTATATTTTGCAGTACTGGGGCTGGAACCCAGGGACATTCTACTTCCAATCTATACCCCCAGCCCTATTTTTTATTCTTTATTTTGAAATAGAATCTGAGTTGCAAAGTCTGCCTCGCCCAGCTCCCAATACCCCGTTTCAAAGTGAAAAATAAAAGCTGCGTGTGATTGCCAGGCGTGGTGGTGCACGCTTGTAATCCCCGCGCTTGGGAGGCTGAGACAGGATGATCGCATGGGTTCGAAGCCAGCCTCAGCTACTTAGTGAGGCTCTCAGCAACTTAGTGAGACTCTGTTTCCAAATAAAATATAAAATGGGTCTGGGAGTATAGCCCGGAGGTAGAAAGCCTCTGGGTTCCATCCCTAGTACCACCAAAAAATAAAAAAAATAATGGGGCTGGGGATGTAGCTCAAAGGTAGAATGCCTCTGGGTTTAATCCCAGTACTACTAATAAACAAGTAGATAGATAGATAGATAAATTGCTGGTACTGGCTTCCAACCTACAGTCTTCTTGTCTTTCCTCCCAAGTACTGGGGTGACAGGCATGTGCCACTGCGTCTCCCTATTCCTTCCCCTTGAACATGGGAAGGGCACCGAGAACTTGCTGAATCTGGACAGAGCCAGCAAATTGTCCTCAGTGCTGGCTGCGATGCCCCCAGACTTACACGGTACAGACAGCCTCTCTGTGGGCTCCTTCACAGGGGCAAATGGCAGATGGGGTCTGAGTCCTGAGAAGGGAGGCCAGGAGGAAGCTGCAGTTTCTCTGGCACTAGTGGAGGGGCAGGGGAGAGCCCCAAAGGTCTCAGGGGGAGCAGGCTGGGGAGGTGGCCAGGCAGGGGAGGACAAAGCCTGGCACTGGTCGGCAGCCCCACTCCTGGCAGGGACATCTTGGCAGGAGCCCGGCTCTGCCCAGGACACTAATGTCCTCTTAATTAGCCAGGCACTTGCCAAGCCCTGGCCACCATGGTCTGACTCTACAGAACATAATGGGGCCTTGGAGCAGGCCCAGTGTCAGCTACAAAGTGAGGAGTGGCGCCCTGGGCCAGGTGGATGGCCTTGAGCTGCCCGCTGAGGCTGGACCACACCTCAGAGCCTCATCATGGAGAGCCTGGTAGAAGTAGAAACGATTGCCAGGCGTGGCGGAACACGTCTGTAATCCCAGTGCTTGGGAGGTTTGAGATAGGAGGACCCCAGGTTCCAGGACAGCCTCAGAAGTACTGAAGATGCTCATAAATCTAGCGAGACCCTGTTTGAAAATAGAGCTGGGCATGGTGGCGCACACTTGTAATCCCAGCATTCGGGAGGCTGAGACCGGAGGATCGGGGTTTGCGGACAGCCTCAGCTACTTAGTGAGGCCCTCTGCAACTCAGTGAGACCCGGTTTCAAAATAAAGAATAAAAAATAGAGGAGAGGGCCGGGCGTGGTGGCGCACGCTTGTAATCCCCGCGCTTGGGAGGCAGAAACAGGAGGATCGCGCAGGTTCGAAGCCAGCCGTGCGCGCTGGCTTAGGAGACCCTGTTTCCAAATAAAAATGTAAAAATAGGTCTGGGAGTGTAGCCTGGAGGTAGAAGGGCTTCCAGGAATCCCAGTACCACCAAAAAAATAAATAAATAAATAATAATAATAATAATAATAATAATAATAATAAGGCAGAGGGTGTAGCTCAGAGGTCAAATGCCCCTGGGTTCCACCCCCAGACCTGCAAACGAACGAACGAACGAAAGAAAGAAAGAAAGAAAGAAAGAAAGAGAAAGAAAATAGATCTGGGAGTGCAGCTGGGTCATAGAATGCCCTTGGGTTCAAACCCCAGGACCACACACATACACACACACACACACACACACACACATAGGAAGGATATCAGTAACCGATTCCAGGTGGGCCAGCCTCCCAGTCCTCAAGGCTCTGCTGCGCTCCTTTTTTTTTTTTTTTTTTTGGTACTGGGGATGGAACCCAGGGGCATTCTACCTCTGAGCTACACCCCTAGCCCTATTTTTCATTCTTTATTTTGAAACAGAGTCTCACTGAGTTCCAATTACTAAGTAGCTGAGGCTGTCTGTGCACCACTATCCTCCTGTTTCAGCCTCCCAAATGCTGGGATTACAAGTGTGGGCCACCATACCCAGTTTATACCCCTTATACCCAGCTATTTTCATTTTGAAATAGTGTCTTGCTAAGTTGCTGAGGCTGATGTCAAACCTGCAATCCTCCTGTTTCACCACCATACTTCACAGCTGAGCCAGATCCTGTTTGTTGTGTCTAGGCCTGTTTGCAACCCAAAGGCCCTGTAGGAAGAGATTGGCAGGGATGTTTGTGGACATGGAGCAGTGGGGTGACGGCCTCCTTCTTCCTGGGCTCTGGCTGATAGTTCTGGGCTGTGGCTGTGGTCTGGGGACACAGCTGTGCTAAGGCCCAGGGGTCACCCAGGAAACCTGGTCAGGCAGGACTCCTGCCCTGAATTGGCTCCTCCCCAGCCCCAGGCTCTTGAGAGTGGTGCCAGCGGTACCAGGCTGCCTTGAGGGGTTACAGAGATGACAGACCCGCAGACTGACAAAGACACTATTGATAGGCTCTGGGCCATGAGGCCCCTTGTTTGTGGAGGACTGAGCCACGAACATCTGTACAGTTTGCATGGATGGCATTCCTGGTTTCTTACACTGGCCTGGGCAGACCCACTAATCTCCCTTTAAGGGGAAGGAAACCAAGGCTTTTCCAGAGCCAGGTCACACAGTTAGCTCTGATTGGTGACACTGGGCAGGAAGTCTCCAGGACTGCATCAGAAACTCAGGGCTACCAGGCCATGGGAGGCTGAGACAGCAGGATTGAAGGTTGGAGGACAGCTTCAGCAGTTTAGGGAGACTCATCAACCTAGTAAGACCCTATTTTATTTATTTACTTTTTGCTGTACTGGCGATGCAACCCAGGGGCATTCTAACTCCGAGCTACACCCTCAGCCCTTTTTTTTTTTTTTTTTTTTTTGGTACTGGGGATGGAACCCAGGGACCTTCTACCTCCTACCTCTGGGCTACACTCCCAGACCTATTTTATAATTTGTTTGGAAACAGGATCTCAATAAGTTGCTGAGAGCTTCACTAAGTAGCTGAGGCTGGCTTCAAACCCGTGCGATCCTCCTGTCTTAGCCTCCCAAGTGCTGGGATTACAAGCGTGAGCCACCACGCCCGGCTTCCTACTTTTTTAAATTTTTTTTTTCTTTATTTTGAACAGGGTCTTACAAAGTTGTAGAGGGCCTCACTAAGTAGCTGAGGCTGTCCGCAAACCGCGATCCTCCGGTCTCAGTCTCCCGAATGCTGGGATTACAGGTGTGCGCCACCATGCCCAGCTAAGACCCTGTTTTAAAACAAAAAATAAAAAGGGCTGGGGTATAGCTTGGAGATATAATGTCCCTGAGTTCAATCTCCACTACCACACACACACACACAAAAGAAACTCAGGGCCACCCTGTCCTTGCACAGAGGACGACCGAGGCTTTGAGAGGGGCTGTGGTTCAGTCTTGGTGTTTGGACCACAGTGAACACCAAGCACTGGGCCCAGGCTTGGAGAGGCCGGGAGTTCTCAGTGCAGGTGCAAAAAGATGCGAGACTTCCAAGAAAGCCAGGTTGTGCTCACAAGAGCAGCGTGTGAGACTGCAAAGTCAGAGTGAGAAGGGGGAGTTCCAGCAAGGAAGGAACGCAGCAGGAAGCCTCAGGGAAGCACCCAGCTGGGGAGGCACCCAGCCCTTGGGGATTGTCCCCGCTTAGTGGGGGCAGTCCTGGAGTCCTGGGGGATTCTCTAAGGTTGCCTTAGGGGACAAAAAGGGGCTGGGAACTCCTGCAGGCCCCGAGGCTGCCTAGGCCCGGTAGCCCTTCCTGATGGCCTCTTTCTCCTCCAGGCCCAGCTGCAGGGTGCTGTGGCCAGCCAGGAACAGCTCCAGCCTGACCCCAGCTAAGCTTCTGCACTCTGCCGCACCCTGCCCTCCTTCTGGGTGGCTCAGGTGGCACCCAGGCTCCCGTGGGGCACAGGGAAACAGCATCCACATCCCCATATTTCCCCAGAGGGACCTGGGACCCAGCCACCCCAAAGCACAGTGAGACTGGCTCAGGAGTAGCTTATCCTGTGCTGGACACAGAGGCGTCTGGTGTGATGGGGTCTCTGGGAATGCATGGGTACAGAGCAGAAAGGATTTTATTTTATTTTTTGTATGGGGCATTCTACTTCTCAGTTACACCCCAGCCTTTTTCTTTTTTCTTTTCTTTCTTTCTTTTTTTTTTTTTTTTGCAGTACTGGGGATTGAACCTAGGGGCATTCCACCTTCAAGCTACACCCCAGCCTTATTTATTAATTAGATTAAATTAATTAATTTATTTATTTTGGTGGTACTGGGGTTCCTGGAAATCCTTCTACTTCCGGGCTACACTTCCAGACCCATTTTATATTTTTATTTGGAAACAGGGTCGGTTTTTTTTTTTTTTTTTGGTGGTGGTGGTACTGGGGTTCCTGGAAGCCCTTCTACCTCTGGGCTACACTCCCAGACCTATTTTTACATTTTTATTTGGAAACAGGGTCTCCTAAGCCAGCGTGCACGGCTGGCTTCGAACCTGCACGATCCTCCTGTCTCTGCCTCCCAAGCACGGGGATTACAAGCATGCACCACCACGCCCGGCTTTTTTTAATATATTTTTATTTGGAAACAAGGTCTCTTAAGCCAGCGCAGCTGGCTTCGAACTTGCATGATCCTCCTGTTTCAGCCTCCCAAGCGCAGGGATTACAAGCGTGCACCACCATGCCCGGCTGGAAACAGGGTCTTTTAAGCCAGTGAGGCTGTCTTTGAACCTATGCGGATCCTCCATTCTCCGCCTTTCAAGTGCGGGGATTACAAGCATGCACCACCATGCCCGGCACTATTTTTAATTGTTAATGTTTTTTTTTTTGTGTGTGTGTGTGTGTGTGGTACTAGGGGTGAAACTCAGGGGCATTCTACTTCCAATCTACATCCCCAGCACTTTTTCTTATTCTTTATTTTGAAACAGGGTCTCACTGAGTTGGAAAGGACCTCGCTAGTAGCTGAGGCTGGCCGTGAACCTCTTGTCTCAACCTCCCAAGTATTGGGATTACAAGTGTGTTGCCACCATGACTGGCTCACCCCCAGCCCTTCTTATTTTTTGGTTTGGAAACAAGGTCTCACTAAATTGTTGAAGCTGACCTTGAATCAGTGATCCAGTGATCCTCCTGTATCAGTCCCTTAAGTACTGGGACTGCAGGTATGCCTGGCTCATGTAAGATTTTTTTTTTTTTTTTTTTTTTTTTTGTGGTACTAGGAATGAAACCAAGGGCCTTTCTACCTCCTGGCGACACTCCCAGACCTATTTTATACTTTATTTGGAAACAGGGTCTCACTAAGTTGCTGAGAGCCTCACTAAGTAGCCGAGGCTGGCTTCGAACCTGTGCGATCCTCCTGTCTCAGCCTCCCAAGCACTGGGATTACAAGCGTGCGCCACCACACTGGCTGATCCTGAGTTTCTTACATGCCCCTCTTCCAACCATTTTGCTGCAAGGCTGAAGGCTTAACCAAGGAGAGAGCATCTGGTTCCAGCAAGGGACCAGGAGCAATCACCTAAGTGTCTGTTGCACAGCATTGATTAAATAAAGGATGGGCCGAGTGTGGTGGCACATCCTCTATAACCCCAGTATTTGGGAGGCTGTGACAGGAGGTTCACAGGCTCGAGCCCAGTCTCAAAAACTTAGTGAGACCCTCCTTGTTTCAAAATAAAATAAATAAGTAAAATAAGCCTGGGGGTGTAGCTCAGAGGTAGAATGCCCTCAGGGTTCAATCACCCTAAAACATAAAAGGGCTGAGGGTGTAGTTTGGAATTAGAATGCTCCTGGATTCAATCCCCAGTTCTCCCCTAAAAAGAAAACAGGGCTGGGAAGCTTCTCAGCGGCCGAGCACTGCTGGGTTCAGTCTTTGATATATATATATATATATATATATATATATATATATATATATGTATGTATGTATGTATGTATGTATGTATGTATATATATATATATATTTAAAGAAGTTTATTTTAAAGATAGAAATACAGAAGATAGTTACAGCCCCATGCAAATGGCATGGGGGGGTGGTTCGAGCCAATTCACCACCCCAGTCTTTGATATTGTGAAAAGAAAATCAAAAACAAAAAAAGGAGACAGGAGCACCAACTCTAACCACAATCCTGGAGGGTGGGGTGGGAAACGGGTAGATGAAAGTCTTTTTTCATATTTGAACTAGGCGAATGTATTGTCTATTTGGAAGAAAAAAATGAAAGAATAATCAAGGCTTCGGTTCCACATTTGTTGAAATTAATGTTGATTCTTCGTGTGCTGACCACAGATGACCTCACCCGCAAGTCCCAGGATGGATTTTCCCCAACATCTTTGTTCACTTGGCTTGGACTTGTCCAGTGGGGGAATCCAAGGCCCCCTCTATGGCCCTCGCCCCATCGCTCCAATCAGTGTTCACTTATTCAACCAATGGCCAGAAAGCACAAAGCCTCGCCCCCCCACCCACACACGCCTGGATTGATCCTAAATTTCTTACATGACCCTCCTCCAGTCAGGCTTGTTAAGTGAATAATCACGAAGTTGGCACTTCCTGAGCTCTGACCCACGCCAGGCGCAGGTTTGACTGCTTGTTCAGCAGAGCCACCGGCTTGTCCTGGTTTGCCAAAGATGCTCTGGGTGTGAACCCTGAGCCCACAGTCCAGGACTACCTCAGACCAGGTTCATTTGTATAACATCTTTGTGTGTGTTTGTGTGTGTGTTACTAGGAATTGAATCCCGAGGCATTTTATCTCTGAGTCACCCCCCCCCCAGCCTGATTTTATTTTGAAAAAGTCTTGCTACATTGCCAAGGTTAGTCTGAAACCTGTGATCTTCCTGTCTCAGCCTCCCAAGTACTAGGATTACAGGTGTGCTGTCCGGCATCACAGCACACCTGGAGCTCTGAGGCTGTCTGCAAACCCCGATCCTCCTTGTCTGAGCCTTCCAAATGCTGGATTACAATCATGTACCACCACACCCGGCTTATTCTTCATTTTGAAACAGGGTCTCACTAAGTTGTGGGGAGTCTCACTAAGTAGCTAAGGCTGGCTGCAAACCCAGATCCTCCTGTCTCAGCCTCCCAAGTACTGGGATTACCAAGTGTGCACCACCATGCCCAACTCTTTTTTTTTAAATTTTGAAACAGAGTCTCACTAGGTTACTGTAAACTGGCCTCAAAACTGTGATCCTGAGCCAGGTGTGATGATGCACTCTTGTAATTGCAGCATTTGAGAGGCTGAGACAGGAGGATGGCGGTTCATGGACAGCCTCAGCTACTACTTAATGAGGCCCTTTGCAACTCAGTGAGACCTTGTTTCAAAATAAAAATAAGCTGCCTGTTGTGGTGGCACACGCTTGTAATCCCCACGCTTGGGAGGCAGAGACAGGAGGATTGCGCTGGTTCGGAGCCAGCCTCTCTGGCTTAAGAGACCCTGTTTACAAATTAAAAAAATATATAAAAATAGGTCTGGGAGTGTAGCCTGGAGGTAGAAGGGTTTCCAGGAACCCAAGGTCCACCAAAAATTAAAATAAAAATAAAGAGCCGGATGTGGTGGTACACACTTTTTTTTTTTTTTGGTGGTACTGGGGTTCCTGGAAGCCCTTCTACCTCCGGGCTACACTCCCACGGGCTACACTCCTAGACCTATTTTTTAATATTTTTATGTGGAAACAGAGTCTCTTAAACCAGCAAGGCTGGCTCCAAACCAGCGCAATCCTCCTGTCTCCGCCTCCCAAGCACGGGGATTACAAGCATGCCCACCACGCCTGGCGGTGGTGCACACTTGTAATCCCAGCACTTGGGAGGCAGAGACAGGAGGATCGCACAGGTTCAAAACCAGCCTCAGCTGCTGAGTGAAGCTCTTAGCAACTTAGTGAGACCCTGTTTCCAAATAAAATATAAAATAGGTCTGGGAGTATAGCCCGGGGGTATAAAAGCCCCTGGATCCCACTCCCAGTACCACCAAAAAAAAAAATAAATAAATAAAATAAAATAAAAAATAGGGCTGGGGATGTAGGTTGGAGGTAGAATACCCCTGAATTGCATCCCCAGTACCACATACACACACAAAAACAAATAAACAAACAAACAAACAGCTACGATCCTCTTGATCCAAGTACTGGGATTACAGGTATGTGCCACCACGCCCAGCCTTTATGCCTCTTTTCGAGACAAAAATTAAAAATAAAAATCTCTAAAATTGGGTTGAACAAGGTAGCCCAGTGAGGGACCCCAGGCTGCCTCTCCAGTCTTTTCTGCCCTGAGCAGGCTTTGCCTGGGAAGGTCGGGACCTTCTGCCTCTGCCCAGGCTTGACCAAGAGGCGAGAGCCCCGAGACTCAGCCACAGCCCCTGGCAGGCCTCCAGGGTGCAGGGCTGCAGGAGGGGACCCCAGGCCAGGCCAGGGTGGGAGCTCCAGCCCAGGGAGCATGTGCTATCAGCCCTGACCCTAGCAGGCAGCTCTCAGCATCCCCTGCCCACTGCCAGTCTTCGCTATGCCCCAGCGGTAGTTATTCAACCTCTCTCCTCTGAGCCTCAGAAGCAGACCAGAGGTTTGGTGTCTCCTTCTAGGCGAAAGGCCTTCTGGGCACTGGGTGGGGTTTGAGGGTGGTAAGGGGCAGTGGCTGACTGAATTCTATGCCTCCGGGGACTCTCAGATCTCCTTGAGTTGGGAGATTTGGTATCTCTTTTACCAAAAAGGAAATAGAGGCTGAGAGAGATTAAGTGACTGGCTCAGGTCGCAGCCAGTGGGTTCCGCTGGGTTCCAGGGCTGGGTCTGCCTGGCGCATTAGATGATCTCAGAAGGAGACACTTGCATGGGATGTGCACACAATGGGATTTTGCCCAGCCATAAGGGAGAACAAAATTATAGCATTTACAGTGAAATGTCACAAAAAAGAAGTCAGATGCTTTCCCTAATGTGCGAGAACTAGGGAGAAATGGGTAACAGGAGGAGCTCTAGAAGAGATGAAGGATCATTTAAAGTGACCTATCTGCGGGGATGGGAAGGGGGAAGAGGGAAACTCTCTAAAGCACATGAGGTGGCCGGGCGTGGTGGCGCACACTTGTAATCCCCGCGCTTGGGAGGCTGAGACGGGAGGATCGCACAGGTTCGAAGCCAGCCTCAGCTACTTAGTGAGGCTCTCAGCAACTTAGTGAGACCCTGTTTCCAAATAAAATATAAAAAAGGTCTGGAAGTATAGCCCGGAGGTAGAAAGCCTCTGGGTTCCACCCCCAGTACCACAACAAAACAAAAAACAAAAAAAGAAAGCACATGATGTATTTAAATGTATCAAAGTCAATCAGGAAGCCAAGCTTTTGAGAAGGAGGGAAGGGGTTAGGGATTGGGTAAGGGCTGATTGGGTGATGTGTGCATGTATATCTTCACAAGTTGTGTGTGTGTGTGTGTGTGTGTGTGGTACTGAGGGTGGAACCCAGAGGCTTTCTACCTCCGGGCTATACTCCCAGACCTGTTTTATATTTTATTTGGAAACAGGGTCTCACTAAGTTGCTGAGAGCCTAAGTAGCTGAGGCTGGCTTCAAACCTGTGCGATCCTCCTGTCTCAGCCTCCCAAGCGCCGGGATTACAAGCGTGCGCCACCATGCCCGGCTTCCACAAGTTTTTTTTTTTTTTTTTTAAATCCCATTAAGATGTATGACTACAATGCGCCAATAAAAATTTATTTAAAAAAAAAAAGAGAGACTTCTGATTTTCCGGCGGTGGGATAGGCTCTATGGGAGGGGATACTGCAGGCATCCTGGACTGTGGCTCAAGACTTTGCCAGTATCCTCACTGAACCGTGGTGAGGTGACCCTCCTCCTGAACAATCCCTGAAAGTGTTTCTGGAGGCAAGGCCAGGCCAGCTGCCGAGCAAGGGGCGAAGTCTTTGGGAGCGGCCAGCTCAGTATCCCCGCCTGAGCTGGGAGATCCTGTGGGCAGCTTGTGGTGATGCTGGCATTCCATGGGCCTGCTTGGCATGTGGGGAATGTCCCAGAAAAAGTCTCAGAAAGGGGAAGTGTTTCTAGATGGGGTGGTGGGAGGTGGTGTTTGTAGGGAATGTCCCTTTTGAGTGAGGAGGAGGATGGAGTACTAGGGTCTTGCAGGATAGGGCTTCAATCAGCGTCATACCCTCTTAAGTTGGGGCCTTGGGTGGGGCATGGAAGGCACAGAGACCTGGGCTCTGCCCTGCTGGGTTGTACTGGCCCAGGCCTACCCAATCTCTCTCTCCCCATTTATTTATTTATTTAATTTTTTTGTGGAACTGGGGATTGAACCCAGGGACATTTACATATATATATGGCTACACCCTCTGCCATACACACACACACACACACACACACACACACACACACACACACACAAAGACACAAAGTCTAAGTCGTGGAGGGTTTCACTAAGTAGCTGAGGCTGACCACGAACCTGCGATCCTTCTGTCTCAGCTCCCCAAGTAGTAGGGTTACCGGCATGAGCCACTCTGTCCAATCTCTTTGATCCCTCTCATTGACAGAGGGCGGTAATTCCTGCCCTGCTCCGTAGACCAGAGGCCGGTGACTGTATGGCCGGAATGGGGACCGTAGCCACTGACGCCGCCACTCTCACGTGGACTTCTGGGATGAGTGTCCTTCAGGGGCAGTGGCCCTGGAGGGAAGCCTCAGGGGCCCAGAGTCTGCTGGGGATGGCCACGCTGCGATCGGTTGGGATCTGCAGACCCCTGGGCAGTTCCTGGCCGGACCTGGTCCCCACCGAGCCCTCTGGGCTCCCAGCCTGCTTCTACCAGTCTCCGGCTACCCAAGGCCCCGTCTGAAGGCTACCTCCTGGGGCGCCCCACACCCTAATGTCACTTCCCATCCGGCTGCTCCTTTCTCCCCTCCAGCTTTAGGGCGGGGGTCGTTCGAGGGGCGAGGCGGAGAGCGAGGGGGGCAGGAGCCCGGGCGAGGCCCCGGGGAGCGGGCGGCGGCGGCGGAGGAGGAGGGCCGAGCCGCGCCCGCGCCCCCCGGGCCGCGCGCCCGCCGCAGAGCCCGCCGGCGCCCCGCGCCCTCCCGGCCGAGCCGGGGGCGGGGCCTCGGCGTGACGTCACCCCGCCTATAAAGCGGCGGGCGCGGCGGGCCGGCTTTGTGGAGCGCTGCGGAGGGGACGCGCGGGACGCGGCCGCCGAACAAAGGAGCCGGGGCGCCGCCGAGGGCACCGCCACCCACCTCCCGGGCCGCGCCGCCACCATGACCGCCAACGGCACCGCCGAGGCGGTGCAGATCCAGTTCGGCCTCATCAACTGCGGCAACAAGTACCTGACGGCCGAGGCGTTCGGGTTCAAGGTGAACGCGTCGGCCAGCAGCCTGAAGAAGAAGCAGATCTGGACGCTGGAGCAGCCGCCCGACGAGGCGGGCAGCGCGGCCGTGTGCCTGCGCAGCCACCTGGGCCGCTACCTGGCGGCCGACAAGGACGGCAACGTGACCTGCGAGGCCGAGGCGCCGGGCGCCGACTGCCGCTTCCTCATCGTGGCGCACGACGACGGCCGCTGGTCGCTGCAGTCCGAGGCGCACCGGCGCTACTTCGGCGGCACCGAGGACCGCCTGTCGTGCTTCGCGCAGACGGCGTCGCCGGCCGAGAAGTGGAGCGTGCACATCGCCATGCACCCGCAGGTCAACATCTACAGCCTGACCCGCAAGCGCTACGCGCACCTGAGCGCGCGGCCGGCCGACGAGATCGCCGTGGACCGCGACGTGCCCTGGGGCGTCGACTCGCTCATCACGCTGGCCTTCCAGGACCAGCGCTACAGCGTGCAGACGGCCGACCACCGCTTCCTGCGCCACGACGGGCGCCTGGTGGCGCGCCCCGAGCCCGCCACGGGCTACACGCTGGAGTTCCGCTCGGGCAAGGTGGCCTTCCGCGACTGCGAGGGCCGCTACCTGGCGCCGTCGGGGCCCAGCGGCACGCTCAAGGCGGGCAAGGCCACCAAGGTGGGCAAGGACGAGCTCTTCGCGCTGGAGCAGAGCTGCGCCCAGGTGGTGCTGCAGGCGGCCAACGAGAGGAACGTGTCCACGCGCCAGGGTGAGTGGGGAGCTGCCCCGCGCCTCGGGGCCGGCGCACAAAAGCGCACCCCACCCGCACCCTTCCGGCGGCCTCCCGCCCTTTCTCGCCGGCCGGCCGGCGGCGCCGCTCTAATCCCCGGCGCCCGGTGGGCCCCCACTAGGCGCTCGGGCCCCCCGCCCCGCCCCGCCGCCGGGCGCGCGCGCTCCCGCCGGGAGGAGGGGGCGCGGGGTGGGGCCGGGTCCGTCCTCGGGCGCCGCTGCCCACCCCCCACCCTGGGGTCCTCCTAGGCCCAGTGCAGAGACTACCCGTGGGTACCACCTTCGCCCAACCTGGGTTCTCCTAAGGCGCGCTGATGCCTCCACCCCGCGGTCCCAGCTCTTGGGGAAGGGGCCCTCTCACCCACTTCCTTAGGCGGGCCTGTAGCTCGAGGGCGAAGGCGACAGTCGCCACCGGCTTAGGACCTCCCCCTCCCCCTACGCCTGTCGCTGGCGAGGTAGGGGAGGCTGGCGGGGCATTTGATCCCAGCGGGGTGGGCGTCGGTCTCCTGGCGCGCCTGGCCTGTACCTCTGCCTCCCGGGCTGCCCCGCCCGGTCGGCCCCTGCTGGGGTGGGGGCGCCGGGAGTGTCTGCCCTTCCCTCCCCCCAGCCCCTCCTCCCTCTCCGGCCCCGCGCTGGAGGCCGCGGCCTTTGTGAGCAGGGGGGCGGGTCGCCTCGGCTGGGCCCTCCCTTTCCCCCTTTGTCCTGCTTGGTCTCTGCAGATGGGAAAACCAGATGCAGCGGTGCGGGGGAGGGGATCGGCTGCGGCGGGTCCCCCCTGCGGAGGAAGCCCCGGCGCCGCCCCCGGGCGCTGTCCAGGCGCTGTGTCCCATCCCGAAGCGCCCCGGGAGGCGGCCCGCCTCCTCGCGTTGCGGCGGGCGGGCGGCGTGGCACGCGAGGCGGGGAGCCAGGCACTCCGGTTTGCGCGCGCCTCCCAAACCCGGCGCTGCGGGCGTCCGAGGGCGGCCTCGGCGCGCGCCGGGCGACCCTAGCCCGGCTCCCCTGGGAAGTCCCTACCCTGGAATGGATCCCTCCCCAAAGGAAACAACTGGCTGCAACTGGATCCGACCCCTCGAGGCCTCCCTCAGTCCGGCCGTTTTCGACCGGTCTGAGCGCCCGCAGAGAGCCCCCCTCTTTGCCTTCTTTCTCAGATCCTCCCCCTCGGCGGCCTCGCTTCCTTCTGGCGCCTGCTCCTCTCCTTTGCCAAGAGGCAGTTTGCAGCTAGAGGCTTCCTGGAGAGGCCTGCGAGGATTTTGCTCCCCTGGATGGGAAATCGGACCTCAGGCAGGATATACCTGGCGGAGAGCCCAGTCAGTGGCCTCTTTCTCTTCCAGTGCAGGGAGCTCATGGCCATCCTCTTGGTTGTGGGTTCTGGAGGAAGGCCAGACCCCAGTGGCAGTGGGGGTGAAGGTGGAGACCTGGGTGGGGCCCGAGTTTGCTGAATTAAGGCCTAGAGAGGTGGAGCGGCTTGCCCTAGGTCACACAGCAAGCAAGGAGCAGGCGCATCTGGTTTTATTTGACTCCAGAATGGGCTCTTTTCTGGACCCTCCCCAAGCCACCCCCCCAAATGTGACAGAAGTTACACACTTTGGGGTGGGTCAAAATTTCCACCTGTGGAGCAAACATTGAGTCTGTGCCGAGACTGAATGAAAACAACATGTTTTGGGGACATGAAGACATGCAAAGGAAAACACTGGGTACAGGGTGAGTGTCCCAGATTATATGGAGGGGTGATCTTTCTGAGGAAGACACTGAAGCTGGCCTGGAGGCTGAGTAGAAGGTAGCTTGCTACAAGAGTGTGGACGGTTAGAGGGTACCGCCTGTGCAAGGGCCCTGTGGCAGGAGGGCACCCAGCACTTCCCAGACTGTGGGAAGAAGCAGCTCGTGAGGGTGGGAAATGGGGCTGGAGGGAACTGTAGGCCAGCCGCCTGGGCCGCTTCTCCAGAGGAGACAGGCCTGCTGCCCTGGGGAAGATGAGGCAGGAGCTGGTGACCCTGGTCCTTGGGGCCAGGGAGGAGCAGGGAACCTGGGGGTGTTTTTGGCGAGCCCAGGCAGATGCCCTTGGTCTAGTGAAGCTC
Organism: Muscardinus avellanarius; assembly: GCF_963383645.1. Classification (NCBI taxonomy): domain Eukaryota; kingdom Metazoa; phylum Chordata; class Mammalia; order Rodentia; family Gliridae; genus Muscardinus; species Muscardinus avellanarius. Next base: position 74,508,759 of record NC_137796.1, on the reverse strand, counting down.
ACTGGGGGCGCCACAGTTGTGATTCAGGATGAGAGGGCAGAAGAGCCAGGAATTGGAGTCTGGCCACGCTAGCTCATTGAGGAGTTTAAAGGGACACAAAGCTGGGGGAGGGGGCTTGGGGTCCCAGGTCTGGCTTCCAGAGGCCTCCAGTCTTGGGGTTCTCATCCCAGCCCCATGTCAACACAACCCCCAAGGGCTTCCTGGGGTGGAATGGAGGGGCCTGGGCAGGGGCGTGTCTGCAGAGGCCATCTTGGACTGGCCTTCGTGGCAGGCCTGTGCAGCACATGTTGGGAAAGCCGGCCAGGAAGGAGGAGGATGTGAGTCATCCCTGCGGGCCTGTGGGGGCGGGGTGCTCCCTGCAGAAGCTACCTCCCCCTCTCCAAGCTCAGTTTCCCCGCTTGTGAAGCACGCAGCTTCCCTCTGCGGACTGTTCCTGGGAGGAGGCCACTCATCAGAGACGGTTCTGTTCCCCACACTCCCGTGTCCGGGCGGATCCCTCCTGCTCAGGATCCTCCCCTGTGCTGCTCCACTTAGACCCCAGACTAGGCTTCACCACACGGTCCATCAGGTCTCACAGCCTCTGGCCACTGGCTTCTGGGGCTCCACGCCAGGCCCTGGAGCTGGTCTGCAGCCTGGCTCCTGATGCACCCTGGCCCGCCCAGGCCCCTCATTTGCAAGATATTGGAAGAGTTTGCCCCTTCAGGCATCCAATGGCTTGCCTAAGAGTACAAGAGGGCTTTGCAGTGATCACTTTGGAGAGATGAAGGAGGGAGATGAGATAAGGCCAGGTAGGATTACAGGACCTTCCCCAAGCCAGGACTGGGTTGGGGAGGGTTTCTTATTTTGGACAAGCCAGGAGAGTTAGGGACCTGCTAAGACCTTGAGGGGCCTGGGGGCCTAGGAGGGCGGGAAGCAGGGAGGGGGTGCCTCCTCTGAGCCATCCCAGAGAGTGGCTGGGAGCAAGGAGTCAGGATGGAGGACAGGCAGGAGCCCAGGGCTCCCTGGAGGAGGCACAGGATGCGTCGTTGTTGCGGGCTCCTTTGAGCCTGTGACTCAGGTTTTCTGTGCTCTGTGCTGATGAAAAGAAAAATCCCACAGAAAACCGGTTCCCATAGTAACGCAGCTCCAATTAGAGGCTCCAAGGCCAAGTGGGGCCTTTCTCTGCTGACTGGGGCCTTGGTGGGGCCCTGCTGGATGGAGGTGGGGGATATAGCTCATATTCCCCCACCCCTTCCTGCTGGGGCGGGAGGAGCTGGTATCTACTTGGCACTAGCTGAAGCTGGCTTCGAACCTGCGCGATCCTCCTGTCTCAGCCTCCCAAGCGCGGGGATTACAAGCGTGCGCCACCACGCCCAGCTTTCTACTTGGCACTAGACCCTTGAATCCTTTCACCTTCCTAGCAGAATAGAGACTGGACCCTTTGGCAGGTAGGGAAACTGAGGCAGAGTTTGGCGAGAGCACTCACCCAGGAGTGCCAGGCCTTCCAGTACTGTCAGACCTTCAAAGGACTGGATACAACAGGCAGGTAGAGTCTGAGGACTTGAGCAGATGGCAGTCTTGTGGCCCCGGGGCAAGTGGCCTCAGCTGCCTGCCTCCCTGTTTTCCTCTGTCCTGGAGGACGATGTTAATTTTACGGAGTTCCTGGAGGCATTAAAGCTGATGAGATATTATTAGTGGCTACAAAAGGCTCAGACAGCAAGTTTCATGCACTGACTTCTTTGAGGTGTTGGGGTGCTCAGCCTCTGAGCTCCACCCAAGCCATAGCCTCCAGCCTGGAGAAGGGTCCTGCCACCTGGGTGGGTGCCTGTGGTGGTGCTGCCTTCTGATCCCTGGGTCCAGGCTGCTGGGGAGTTGGCTTCCTTCCCCTGAATCCCAGTCCTGTCTGTCGAGCTGTTAGGGTGGTCCTGAAGTACTTCCTCTGATCTGTTTCCTTCCTGCCTTCCTGGTCTCCACACACTGGGCAGGTGGCCCCGCAGCTTTCCGGAGCAGGGGCGTGGTCCCGGGGCGTGGCTGTCCTGCCAGCTTGCCTGGCTTTGCTGACTCAGCGCTTGCCCTGCCTGCAGACAAGCACCCTCTTTCTGGATGGGCTGAGGGGCCGGATGTCCTGAAGGTTCCAGCAGCCTCTGGGCCTTTGCGGTGGGGCGGGGCAGGTCTGCACTTGTGGTCTGAGCAAGGAGGGACCCCAGCTCAGAGTGTGCTCCCTGGGGGTGACCACCCCCTGCTGACCCATCCCATCCTCCTGTGCATCTCTGGGGTTTCAGTTACCACCAGTGTCTGGGGTGGGCAAAGGAGCCCAGATGGGGCCCCAGATGTTCTCAGTGGGGCTGGGCCACAACTAGAAAGCTGGGTGGGGGAGGAGGGTGTCGCTAGGGGGTCTGCCCCCACTTCCTGAGAACCCCCAGATCTGTTATTATTCCACCATGTGACCTTGGAACAAGGACATGCCACCTCTTAGGCTCTTTGTGAAGTGGGGGTGAGGGACTCTACCACCCGGTACTGACGTTGGGTTGGGTAGGGTTAGGGTGCTGCCCTTGAACCCTCTCAGCCCTGTGAACTAAAGGTGGGTCGTCCTGGTGCCAGCTTCCTCCCTGTCAGCCTTCTCTCTTTGGCGGGTGCCTGCCACCCACCGCCTGTATGCCTGCTTTACCAAGATCTCCAAATGAGCATAGGCCTACCAGGCAACCAGTTCCCGGTATCTGGCCTAGGGCTGGAACTGCAGTTTTGAGAGTCCAGGCACTTGGGGAATGGGGAATTTGTAGTGTTGGGACCAGGGACCCCACTTCAGGTTTAGCCAGCGGAATCAACAAAGGCATGGCACTGCAGGGTGGGAAGGGGACAGTGCCTTGCTAAGGGATCCGTCACATCAGATTATTTTGTGTTGTGGGAACCTGTACAGACTTAATGCAGGAAATGGCTCACACTCTAGCGCAGAGCATGCACGCGCACGTGGGTAACAGCACGCTTATACATGAGAAAGGAGGGGATGCTTGGTGTTCAGCGGCCTGCAGCGAGGGGCAGAGACTGTATGGCTTTATTTTTATGCTTTTATGAGTTTTCTGAATCTTCTGAAAGAACTTAGGTTTTACTCTTTTAATTTTCACACATGCACGGAAGCAGGAAGAATGAACCCACATATCCCACCCCCACCCCGCCAGAGGCGGTGTTCTGCCCAAACAGCTCCATCTGTGCCTGTATGTGATGGTTTTGGGTGTATTTAAAGCAAATCCCTGACACCAGGGCGTTTTATCCTGAAATACTTCCATCTGTACCAAAAAAAAAAAAAGAGGTCGTTTGTTATACAACCACAACATATATTAACACCAGCCAGGGTTCTCCTACTTGGATCAATAATGCCTTTGTGGTTGGTTGGTTCAAAGGTTTTACTTCTTTTTTTCCCCTGCACAGAGGATTGAACCCAGGGCACTGTACCTCTGGGCTACACCTTCCACCCTTATTACTTATTATCTATTTTGTGGTACTAGGGATTGCACCCCAGGGGCATTCTACCTCTGAGCTATGCCCTCATTCCTATTTTATTTTTTATTTAGAAACAAGGTCTTGCAGCCAGGTGTGGTGGTGCATGCTTATAATCCCAGTATTTGGGAGGCTGAGACAGGAGGGTCACAGATTCCAAGCCAGCCTCTGAAATTTAATGAGGCTCTCAGCAACCTAGTGAGACCCTGTTTCTAAATAAGAAATAAAATTGGGCTGAGAGTGTAGACCGGAGGTACAGTTCCTCTGGGTTCAATCTCCAGTACAGAAAATAAAAGGGGTGGGGTGTCTTGCTAAGTTGCAGCGAGCCTTGCTGAATTGCCACCAAGACTGGCTTTGAACTTGGAATTCTCCTGTCTTAGCTGCCCAAGTACTGGGATTACAGGCCTGTAATCCCAGTATTTGGCTCTTTCTTTCTCTTTTCTTTTTTCTTTCTGCACTACTGGGGATTCAACTGGCATGCTATCTCTGAGCTATACCCCCAGCTCTATTTTTCTTCTCCTTTTTTTTTTTTTTTTTTTGGTGGTACTGGGGTTTCTGGAAATCCTTCTACCTCCAGGCTAAACTACTAGGCCTATTTTATATTTTTATTTGGAAACAGGGTCTCTTACGCCAGCGAGGCTGGCTTTGAACCTGCGCAGTCCTCCTGTCTCTACCTCCCAAGCCTGGCAATTACAATTCTGCGCCGCCACGCCCATCTTATTTTTTGTTTTGAAACAGGGTCTCATTAAGTTGCTGAGAGCCTCGCTAAGTAGCTGAGGCTGGTTGCGAACCTGATATCCTTTTTAGGTCAGCCTCCCAAGGATTACAGGCATGCACCACCCTACCTGGCATGCTTTTTTTTTTTTTTTTTTTTTTTTTGTATTGGGGATTGAACCCAAGGGTTGCTCTGCCTTGTTTTTATATTTTATTTATTTAGTGGTACTGGGGGTGGAACCTAGGGGCTTTTCTACCTCTGGGCTATTCTCCCAGACCTATTTTATACTTTATTTGGTAACAGGGTCTCACTAAGTTGCTGAGGCTTACCACACACACCTATGATCCTCCTGTCTCAAGCCTCCCAAGTACTCAGCTTACAGGTGTGTGCCATCATGCCCCATTTTTTATTTATTTTGAGACAGGCTCTCTATATTGCCACAGCTGGCCTCAAACTTATGATCCTCCTCTCAGCCTCCCAGGTACTGGAATTACATATGTGTACCAGCACACCAGGCAAGTATTACTTTTGTAGTTAGAGAAAGCAAGGTAAAAGGGGCTGTGCCAGCCTTGGCCCTTGACCTGCTGGGTCTCACTACCTGGGTCCTGTTTGCCACCCCTGCTGCGCCTCCCTGTACTAGAAGGTGAGGGTGGGCTGTGGGTCAGCCGGAACTTGGGCACGGGGATCCTGTATCAGCGGAGGTCTCCCTCTCCACAGGGATGGATCTGTCGGCAAATCAGGATGAAGAGACCGACCAGGAGACCTTCCAGCTGGAGATCGATCGCGACACCAAAAAGTGCGCCTTCCGCACTCACACGGGCAAGTACTGGACGCTGACGGCCACCGGGGGCGTGCAGTCCACCGCGTCCACCAAGTGAGTGTCGTGCCTGTCACCCTGCTCGCTCTCCAGGCTGGCCCTGCCCATGGGGTCCAGGCAGCCCCTGACCTTGTCCCCACCTCCCCCCAGGAATGCCAGCTGCTACTTTGACATCGAGTGGCGTGATCGGCGCATCACGCTGCGAGCGTCCAATGGCAAATTTGTGACCGCCAAGAAGAATGGGCAGCTGGCCGCCTCTGTGGAGACAGCAGGTAGCCGCCAGTGGGTGTACCCCCCGAGCCTCTGGGGCCCTAGTGCTGCCCTCACATCCTCCTGGAGGGTAGTCACTTGCTGGCCCCGCCCCCCAGCTTACCCTATTGCAGCTGTGTGACCCCTCCCCAGGCCTTCCCTCGCCGAGCCACACCCTGGTTGTCCCAGCCCCCCACCCGCCTGCCATCCTGAGGCTCACTGCCCCCTCATCCCTGGACAGGGGACGCGGAGCTGTTCCTCATGAAGCTCATCAACCGCCCCATCATTGTCTTCCGCGGGGAGCACGGCTTCATCGGCTGCCGCAAGGTCACCGGCACTCTGGATGCCAACCGCTCCAACTACGATGTCTTCCAGCTCGAGTTCAATGATGGCGCCTACAACATCAAAGGCAGGTTCTAGGATGGTGCTGCACTGGGACCCCTAGGCTTGGGGGTTGCTGTCGGGGCTGCAGGGAGCACCCCAGCCCTGCCTGGCCCTGGCTTGGGCTCAGCCTGGCCACCCTGGGGCATGGTGCAGGGCTATGCCAGGCTTCCGGGGTGATGGATGGGGATGCAGCAGGCGGGGAACCACCCTTCCCCATCTTATCAGAGACAATGAAGGTGGACGGTGAGCTGGACATACTGTAGCTAAGGAATCGAAACGCAGGGTGGGGGGACCCCCAACTCCAAGCTGCTGAGTTGGATTCAGAACCTGTTTGTGTGTCCAACATGGGCAGGAGGGGATTGAGGGCATAGGGACCCGACTTGGTTCTAGACGCAGGTGAGAGGGGGAATGTTAGCCCTTGAGAGGAGGAGGAAGCAGAGGACTATGGAGCATCCTGTAATCCTAGCACATGGGAGGCTGACAGGAGGATTGTAGGTTTGAGGCCAGCCTCAGCAACTTAGTGAGACTCTGTCTCAAGATAGGGTAGCCAGGCATGGTGGCGCACACTTGTAATCCCCGCATTTGGGAGGCTGAGTCAGGAGGATGGCGGTTCACAGCCAGCCTCAGCTACTTAGTGAGGCCCTCCGCAACTCAGTGAAACCCTATTTTAAAGCAAATAATTAGAAAAAAAAAATAGGGCTGGGGCTGTAGCTCAGAGATAAAATAGAATGCCCTGGGTTCAACCCCCAGAACAACAATAAAAATCGAAAAAGGGGAGGGAGAGCCATGCAGGGTGGGCACTGGGCGGGGCGGGAGGGTGGATGAGCGGGGGTAGAACTTCACGGTGTCTTGCTCCTCAGACTCCACGGGCAAGTACTGGACAGTGGGCAGCGACTCCTCCGTCACCAGCAGCAGCGACGTCCCCGTGGACTTCTTTTTTGAGTTCTGCGACTATAACAAGGTGGCCATCAAGTCGGGTGGGCGCTACCTGAAGGGGGACCATGCCGGGGTCCTGAAGGCCTGCGCTGAGACCCTGGACCCCGCCTCGCTCTGGGAGTACTAGGGCCCTGCCCTGCCCCTTCCTGGGCGGCGCCTCCAGTCCCTCCTGCTAACCCTCTCCTCCAGGCAGCCCTGTGGCGGGTGGCGCGCCCCTGGCCTTTTAAACTGGAAGCCCTAGGGGAAACAGTCCCCTTCCCCGCTGTCCCCTGATGACTCCCCTGTCCCTGCTCCTGAGGGGTCAGTGGCTGCAGCCCATTTCCTGGAGAGATTTCAGGTCCCTCTGCCCTCTTCTCTGCCATGGGGTGAGGCTGGCACCTCTTTCTTCTGACCTCAGACGACTCTGAGCCTTATTCCCCGAGGGGTAGTAGCCCAGGAGAAGTGCCGCCCGGGAAAGCCACTGGGTGTGGGCGACTGGAAATCCCTGCCCCCTCCTGACACCCTCTCCCCACCCAGGGGCCTGGGGGGCCCTCGCCGGGACACCATCTGCCCCCCTGCACCAGGAGGGCAGCCTTTGGGTGGGGCCGAACCAAGAGCTGGGCCCAGACTTGCCCTGGTTTTTCTGGGTCACAGCTGGAAGGCAGCCTCTGTTCCAAGTAGGCTGTTCTGTTTGCCCCTGCACATTTGGGGGTGGGGGACACCCTGCTCCTGTCTCTTTCCTTTCACCCTGGCTTGACTGGAAACAGAAAACGACCAAATCAGTATTTTTTTGTTGTTTAATGTTCCCGCTGGAGGCAGCTGGGCAAGCCTGGTTGTAGTGATGAGTGGTCTTGGGGATCTTGGGCACTTGCCCCCACTTCCCAAGCTGGCCCCTCCCTTCTGCCTCAGCCAGCGCCCTGCCACGATTGGTGCTCCATGTCTGACCGGACACCTCGGGTCTCCTGGGCAGGGTGAAGCCAGGCGGCCCCCTCAGCTGAGATCTCTGGGGCCAGCCTCAGGCCCAGGCCCCACCACCCCACCCCGACAGCTCCTCCACCACCACGTGCATCTCATTCCGGGTGTCTTGGTCTTTTATTTTTTGTAAGTGTCATTTGTATAACTAAACGTCCATGATAGTAGCTTCAAACTGGAAAGAGCAAAATAAAATACTGCGAGTCTGCAGCTGGGGCCAGCCTGTGTGTCTTGGGAGATGGGCAGGCCTGGGGGAGACCTGGAAGAGGGGGCGAGCTCTGGGGCCAGGAACCACTTGACCAGCGTGCCAGAGGGGGCAGACACTTGTTCAGCCTCTAGTCTCCCCAGGAGCCCCCAACTCCCTGTGGCCTGAGCGCATACCACAGGAGCTCTGCAGAAAGCTGACTAGCTCCAGCCTGCAGGGCCACCATTACTATTAAGGAGACCTTGCACAGAAGTGCATGGCAGGTGGGTGTGTCGGGAAGGCTGATTATATAAAAGTGTGGGTTAAAGGACCTTGCATAGTCGTGCAAGCCTCTAATCCCAGTATTTGGGAGGCTGAGACAGGAGGATTGCAGATTGGAATCTAGCCTCAGCAATTTAGTGAGGTGGGTTTTTTTTGTTTGTTTTTTATCTGTATTGGGGATGGAACCCAGAAGCAATCTACCTCCGATTTACACCCCCAGCCCTATTTTTTAGTCTTTATTTTGAAGCAGGGCTTCACTAAGTAATAGCTGAGGCTGTCCACAAACCGCGATCCTCCTGTCTCCCAAATGCTAGGATTACAAGCCAGTGCAACCACGCCTGGCGAGAACGTTTCAAAATAATACCTTCACCATTGGTGAACAGGTCCATTGACCTGGAGACGCCCCTTCTCTAATGACTAGGGGCTTTGTGTGATCGAGGCTCCAGGCCTTCTACATCCCACAGTTACTGAGGACAGCTTGGTCGGGCCCTGGAGGGGTCAGCGGGGTGGGCTAAACTCGGGCCTCGGAGGGAGAAAGTGCTGCTGACTGCCGCCCAGGGCACCCGGAGCCCGAGCCCACCCTTCCCCGGCGCTGCCCGACCTCTGTTGGGCAGACTCCGGAGGGGCGGGGGCTGGGCCCTTTGTGTATCAGTTCACCCCGGAGCATCCCTAGGGTTCCGTTTTAGAGAGAAACTTAGTCGCAGGGCAGAGGTACACCCTCGCGGGCGGAGGATGGAGCGCAGGGCATCCGTGGGCGGAGGGCGAGGGAGCGGGCAGAAGAGGCGCTGATTGGCTGCTGATGACGAAGCGCGGAAGCCCGCGATGTGATTGGCGGTCCCTGGGGGCGGGGAGTCGCTAGATTGACAGGAGCAGGTGGCAGCCACAAAGGAATGTTGGCCCCGAGGGGGCCCCCGGCGGCCCCGCCCCATCGAAGCCAGGCTGGAAGCCAGAAAATCCTCAGTGACATGGAGGGACAGATGAATTAACCGAGCCAAAGTCCCAGCCACGGTGGAGGCCCGCGCTGGGGGAGGAGGGGGTAGGAGGTCCCCGGTTTCCGCCGAGGCTCCCGTGGGGTCGCGTCCCCCAATCCTGGAGCCACCAGCCGATTCTGAATTCCTTCATTCTGCGGAAGTGGGAGCTACCACGTGGCTGTGGTGCAGGGCTCAGGGCAAGATGGGGAGGCCGGGGCAGACGGGAGATGCAGGTTCCTATGTGAGGGAGGGCCAAAGTGAATTCTCTAGGGGACCTTGGATAGGGCCCCAGGAAAAAATAGAAAAGTCCCCTGGGTAGAGGGACGGGCTTAAGCATGGGCTGATAGTAGGGAGAGGCTGGTGAAATCCCGGAGAGGCCCGAACTTGGGGGCCCGGGCCGCATGGAGGGAAGGGCCTCCTGGGGAGAAGGGAGACTGGTGGGCACTCTGCAGTATGGCAGAGACCAGCAGACTTGTTCCTGGGCCCCGTGCTCCCCATTTCCTGGCCCTTCCCCTCCTACGGGTCCCTTGTGTGGGGACATGTTCAGGGGCTCCTGGGGTGGGGCTTCCAGCTCCTCCACTGACAGAATCAACTGCTCCCTTAGAGGTTGCGTTCACAGGGGCAGGCCCAAGGCACAGACACACGCAGGTGACGTGCAAATGGGCCCGCGCATGTGCAAATACATGTGCACAAGGGCGTGTGTGCGGAGGCAGGGGTGCATGCACAGACACAGGACATGAACACACACACACACACACACACACACACACACCCAGGAACAGGAGCTACAGCCCCAACTGCTGTGACTCTGGAGACTGTCACTGGGAAAGGGTTCTCTGAGGAGTTCCCAGAGAGGAGGAGCTCAACTTAGGACCAGCCGGGTCTCTGACCTACATGACAGGAAAAAATACCAGCACCTGTCAGTAGAGGGTGAGGAGTCTGCGTTCAGTGAAGAATGTGGGTGTTTGGGGGTCTCCAGCTTTATTTATTTATATTATTCATGTATTTAGTAGCACTGAGGATTGAACCCAGGAGCATTCTACCTCTGAGTTACACTCCCACCCTTATTTTTATTTTTATTTATTTTTATTTTTATTTTATTTTTTTGGTGGTACTGGGGGTGGAACCCAGAGGCTTTCTACCTCCAAGCTATACTCCCAAACCTATTTTATATTTTTATTTGGAAACAGGGTCTCAGTAAGTTTCTAAGAGCCTCACTAAGTAGCTGAGGCTGGCTTTGATCTTCCTGTCTCAGCCTCCCAAGTGCAGGGATTACAACTGAGCGCCACCACGCCCGGCTATTTTTAAATTTTTGAAACATGGTCTCACTGAGTTGCAAAGAGCTTTGCTAAGTAGCTGAGGCTGTCTATGAACAGCGATCCTTCTGTGTCCACCCCATGAATGCTGGGATTACAAGCGTGTGCCACCACGCCCGGCTATTTTTATTTTTATTTATTTGTTTATTTTTGTGGTACTGCGGATGGAACCCAGGGGCGTTCTACCTCCAAGCTATACCCCAGTCCTATTTTTTATTATTTATTTTGAAACACGGTCTCACTGAGTTGCAAAGGGCCTCACTAAGTAGCTGAGGCTGGCCTTGAACAGTGATCCTCTTGTCTCAGCCTCCCAAATGCCGGGATTACAAGCATGCAGCACTGCGCTCCAGCAGAAAAAATGTTTTTGCTAAATTGCTGAAGCTGGTTTCCAACCTCATGATCCTTTTCTTTTTCCCCCTTCCTTCCTTCCTTCTTTCCTTCCTTCCTTCCTTCCTTCCTTCCTCCTTCCTACCTTTTTTTTTTGGGGGGGGTACTAGGGACTAAGTCCAGGGACATTAAATCTCTAAGCTACACCCCCAGCCCTTTCTTATTTATTAGTGGTACTGGGGATGGAACCCAGGGGCCTTCTACCTCCGGACTACACTTCCAGACCTATTTTTTATTTTTTACTTGGAAACAGGGTCTCTTAAACCAGCTGAGCCTGGCTCCGAACCTGCACCATCCCTCCGTCTCAGCCTCCCAAGTGCAGGGATTACAAGCATGTGCCACCACGCCCGGCTCTCTTATTTTTTATTTTGAAACAGGATCTTGCAGCTGGGCATGGTGGCACATGCCTATAATCCCAGTACTTGGGAGGCTGAGACGGGAGGACTGCAGGTTTGAGGACAGCCTCAGCAAGTAGTGAAACGCATCAACCTCAACTCCTCTAAGAAATTTAGCAAAACCTTGTTTCCAAACATGGCTGGGATGTAGCCCAGAGGTAGAATGCCTCTGGGTTCCATCTGCAGTACTACACACACAAAAAGAAATAAGATCTTGCTGAGTTGCCGAGGGCCTCCTAAATTGCCGAGGCCGGCCTGAATATGTGTGACCTGCCTGTCTCAGGCTGCCAAATACTGGGATTACAAGCATGCATCACCACACCCAGCCCCTCAAACGTTTTTTTTTTTTTTTTTTTGGGGGGGGGGGTTATAAAATTGGTGAGGCTGGGAAGGGGTTCAGTAGTTCCGAAGGACTCTGTGTTTTGTGTGTGTGTGTGTGTGTGTGTGTGTGTGTGTGTGTGTGTGACAGACAGACACACACACACAACCACTGGGGATTGAACCCAGACACACTCTACCACTGAGCTATACTCCCAGCCCTTTCTAAGTTGCTAAGGAGCCTGTAATCTGCCTATCGCAGCTTCCCAAGTACTGGGAAAGTAGCCTGTACCACCAAGCCTGACTGTATTTCTTTATTTGGAAACAGAGTCATACTAGATTCCCACGTGCTGCCCTGCAATTTCCATATTTCTGTCTCTTCAGTGTTTCTGAAGGAGCAATGGGGCTGTTGGGGTGCTGGCCCCTCTGAGGCACAGGCACCAAGTGTCTGAATGGGGAAGGCTCTGAGACCCCTGGGGCCAGTGAACGTGGAAGGGAACAGATGGGGTCTCCGGACCCCAGGCCCCAGGGGTAGGCAAGACTGAAATTTGAGCCCCTGAGAGGGGCCCAGTGCGGGGAGCTCCTCCCAGCCAGCAGTGAGGAGGAGGCCAGGAGGAGATGGGGAGGGGGGTCAGCATACCCCTCTGCCTCCCTGGGACTGACCTCCTGACCACTGGGAAAGGGGGAAGAAGAGGACCTGCCTTCCAGAGAGAGTCAAGCTCCGGATTTCCTTAATAATGATATTATCATTACTGTTATTATTTTAAAAAATTAAGATCAGCCAGGCACGGTGGCACACACTTGTAATCTCAGTACTTGGGAGGCTGATGCAGGAGGATCACAGGTGTGCCTCCGAGCCTCAGCTACTTAGGCCTTCTGCAACTTAGTGAGACCCTGTTTCAGAATAAAGAGTAAAATAGGAGCCAGGTGTGGTGGCACATGCCTGTAATCCCAGCATTCGGGAGGCTGAGACAGGAGGACCAGGGTTTGCAGCCAGCCTCAGCTACTTAGTGAGACCCTCCACAACTTAGTAAGACCCTGTTTCAAAATAAAGGATAAGGCCGGGCGTGGTGACGTATGCTTGTAATCCCAACACTTGGGAGGCTCCCAGCTACACCCCTAGCCCAATTTTTTTTTTTTTTGTGGTACTGGGGAGGGAACCTAGAGGCTTTCTACCTCCAGGTTATACTCCCAGCTGTTTTTTTTTTTGTTGTTTTTTTTTTTGGTGGTACTGGGGGTAGAAGCCAGGGGCTTTCTACCTCTGGGCTATATGTACCCTCAGACTTAGTTTATGTTTTATTTGGAAACGGTCTCACTACGTTGCTGAGAGCCTCACTAAGTAGCTGAGGCTGGCTTCAAACCTGTGCGATCCTCCTGTCTCAGCCTCCCAAGGGCGGGGATTACAAGCGTGCGCCACCACGCCCGGCTATCCCAGCTGGTTTGGAACCTGAGGCAGGAGGATTGCAAGTTTGAGGCCAGCCTGGGCAATTTTTATTTTTATTTATTTATTTTTGTGGTACTGGAGATGGAACCCAGGGGCATTCTACCTCTGAGCTACACTCCTAGCCCTATTTTCTTTTTTTTTGTTTTTTTTTTTTTTTTGGTGGTACTGGGGGTGGAACCCAGAGGCTTTCTACCTCTGGGCTATACTCCCAGACCTATTTTATACTTTATTTGGAAACAGGGTCTCACTAAGTTGCTGAGAGCCTCACTAAGTAGCTGAGACTGGCTTCGAATCTGTGCGATCCTCCTGTCTCAGCCTCCCAAGTGCTGGGATTACAAGTGTGCGCCACCGCCACCACACCGCCACCACGCCAGGCTCCCAGCCCTATTTTATATTATTTATTTTGAAACAGTGTCTCGCTGAGTTGCAAAGGGCCTCACTAAGTAGCTGAGGCTGTCCCGAACTGCGATCCTCATGTCTCAGCCTCCTGAATACTGGGATTACAAGCGAATCAAGCCCAGGTGCAATTTATCTTTTGAAACCCGGTCTCTTAAGTTGCAGAGGGCCTCTCTAAAGTGCTGAGGCTGGCTTTGAATCTGCGATTCTCCTGTCTCAGCCTCCCAAGTACTGGGATTACAGGTGTGCGCCTTTGCATCTAGCGCCCCTCCTTCTGGCTGTTGTGAATAAGCTGTTGTGATCCTGAGTGTGCAAGGATCCCCAGGAGGCCCCGCTTCTGATTCTCTTGGGTCTGTATCCAGAAGGGGAATTGTTGGGTCGCATGGTAATTCTGCTTAATTGCTGGAGGAACAGCCTAGTGGCAGCAACTGCTAGAGCTGTTGCCTGGGGGGCTCTGTTTTATTTGTTTACACCTGAGAGAGCTGCTTCCCAGGGTTGGGGCTCTCTGGCTGTCTCTAACAAACATGCAAGTTCCTTATCTGCACCCACAGCCCTGCAGGTGCCTTCTACCGCCTGCACTCTGGGGCTGTCCTGTCTTATCTCCTCTGAGGGACACTCATATCCCGCCCATTTGTCATAAAGGCAAAGGCTGCCCCTTGAGCAGCTAAGGCCAGAGCCTTTGTCTGGGTGTCTGGGGCAAATTCCTTGGAGAACAATTCCTGGGTCACTATGTTTTGATGGATGTGGCTAGATTGATTGCCCCACAAACACCCTCCCTGGCCGTGGGATCCTCCTGTCTCAGCCTCCCAAGCGCTGGGGTTCCAAGTATGTGCCACCACAGTGCGCCACCACGCCCGGCTCACTCAGCCTTTTTATACTCTTTATTTTGATACAGAGTCTCACTAAGCTGCCCAAGCTGACTTCAAATCCGAGGTCCTCCTGCCTCCGCCTTCTGCGTTACCGGGCTTGCAGGTGTGACCCACTGTGCTTGGCTGTAGAATCCTTTCTGGTGGTTCTTTCTCTGGCCTGGGGCTGTTTCCTCACATGAATTCACTGATCGAAATCAGTGGACAGAGTGGGGCCTGGTGGCACATCCTGTAATCTCAGTACTTGGGAGGCTGAGACCGGAGGATGGCAGGTTCGAGACCAGCCTCAGCAATTTAGTGAGGCCTTCAGCAACCTAGCAAGATACTGTTTCCGAATAAAAATAAAATAAGGCTGGGAGCTGGGCATGGTGGCGCACGCTTGTAATCCCAGTACTTGGAAGGCTGAGACAGGAGGATCGTGGTTCGCAGACTGCCTCAGCTACTTAGTGAGGCCCTTTGCAACTCAGTGAAACCCTGTTTCAAAGTAAATAATAAAATATAGGAGCCGGCGTGGTGGCACACGCTTGTAATCCCAGCATTCGGGAGGCTGAAACCTGAGAATCGCGGTTCGCGGACAGCCTCAGCTACTTAGTTCTGCCCTCCACAACTTACTGAGACCCTGTTTCAAAAATAAAGAATAAAAAATAGGGCAGGGAGTGTAGCTCGGTCAAATGCCCCTGGGTTCCATCTCCAGACCCAGAAAAAAAAAAAAAAGGGCTGGGGGCTTAGCTCGGAGGTAGAATGCCCCTGGGTTCCACCTCAAAAATAAATAAATAAATAAATAAATAAATAAATAAATAAATAAATATAAAATAAGGCTGGGATGTAGCTCAGAGGTGGATCACCCCTCCTGGGCAGCTCTCTCTCCTTGCTATTTAGTCCTGTGGTTCTTGGCTCCTCAGCCCAGGAGCCCGTCAGCTGTGTTCTCTGCAGGGTCTCATTCCTGTACGGCACCCTGGGAACCCTCCGGGCCCTGAGCTTGAGAAATCGAGCTTTCTTCCCTTCTCCCCGTGACCACGTCCTGCTCATCTTGTCGGTGTCTGGAGACCATTGTTTCGTGTATTTGGTCTGACTTTGTAGCTGTTTAAGCAGGGAGGGCAAATACAATCATCCTGGCTACTACTAGAAGTGAGAATGTCTCCTTTTCTTCTTTCTTAAAAACTGGGTGCGGTACTTGGGCGGCTGAGACAGAAGGATTGCAGGTTTGAGGCCGGTGCACAGTAATTTGGGGAGACCCTGTTTTGAAATAAAAAAGTAAAATAGGGTTGGGAGGTGTATATTGGAGGTAGAATGCCCCTAGGATCAACCCCCAAACACCAGTGTGTGTGTGTGTGTGTGTGTGTGTGTGTGTGTGTGTGTGTGTGTGAGAGAGAGACTCGGACATACCCGAGTCAAAGTTCCCTCATTCAGAGCACATAGTTCCATGGCTTTTGTATATTCAGCTATTTACAGCTCATACCAGAGTCCCCCACCCCTTTTTGTGGTACAGGGGATTGAGCCCAGGGGCATTCTACTTTTTTTTTCTTGTTCTTTCCATTTTTATTTATTTATTTATTTATTTATTTATTTATTTATTTTATTATTTTTATTATTATATATATTTTATTGGTGCATTGTAATCATACATCACATTGGAATACAAGACTTGAGAGGATATACAAGCACACATCATCCAATTAGCCCTCATCCAGCCCCCATCCCATTCTCTCCCCCTCCCTCGATCCCATGCTTGATTGGTGAGTATCTTTGATACATTTGTTTACGTACCTCCTGAGTTTTAAAGAGGTTCCATCCTCTCCCATCCCATCCCCTCTGATTGGTCATCTTAATTGCTTTGCTATAGGGCCCTTTCTATAACTCGGCCTCCTCCTGCTACCCCTTTCCTCCTAGTTTTTGCTAATTAGGGGAAGCATCTGGTTTTTATTTTCTGTGATATTTCTCTGTGCATGCCGCATTGCAAGTTCCGATCCCACTCTTGACGGCCCCAATAGTGGCCTGGCCATCCAGAGGACTCTGATCCTGACCTCGCTGGCTCCAGCACTGGCCTTGCCTCATCGGGGAGGCCCTGATTCTGGCCTCGCTGACTCTGGCACCGGCCTAACCCCTCGGCAAGCTCCTATCCTGGCCTCGGAGGCCCCAGCACCAGCCTTGCCTCACGGCAGGCTCCAATCCCAGCCTCGCTGGCTCCGGCACCGGCCTAACCCATTGGCAGGCTCCGATCCCGGCCTTGGAGGCCCCAGCACCGGCCTTGCCTCATGGCAGGCTCTGATACCAGCCTTGTTGACCCCGGCACCGGCCTAACCCCTTGGCTGGCTCCAATCCCGGCCTCAGAGGCCCCAGCACTGGCTCTGCCTCACAGCAGGCTCCGATGCCGGCCTCACTGGCCCCGGCACTGGCCTAACCCCTCAGCAGGCTCCAATCCTGGCCTTGCTGGCCCCAGCACCGGCCTTGCCTCATGGCAGGCCTTTTGTGTCTGGCAGCTTTTACCCTAGACCTTTTTATTTATTTATCTTTGAAGCAGAGTCTCACTAGGCTGCTGAGGGTCTCACTAAGTTGCTAAGGCTGGCCTTGAACCTGCAATTCTACTGTCTTGGCCTCTAAAGTACTGGTATTACAGGCATAAGCCACCATGACTGGCACTTTTTTTTTTTTGGTATTAAGGAATGAATCCAGGGGCATTCTACTTCCAAGCTACACCCTACCCTTTTTTTTTTTTCTTTTTTTGGGGGGAGGGTCTGGGGATGGAACCCAGGGGCATTCGACTTTCTTTTTTTTTTTTTTTTTTCTGGTGGTACTGGGGTTCCTGGAAGCCCTTCTACCTCAGGGCTACACTCCCAGACCTCTTTTTACATTTTATATTTGGAAACAGGGTCTCCTAAGCCAGCATACGCGGCTGGCTTCGAACCTGCAGGATCCTCCTGTCTCTGCCTCCCAAGCGCGGGGATTACAAGCGTGCGCCACCATGCCCGGCGGCATTCGACTTTCTGAGCTACACCCCCTACCCTATTTTTTATTCTTTATTTTGAAACCGGGTCTCACTGAGTTGCAGAGGTCTCACTTAGTAGCTGAGGCTGTCCGCGAACTGCGATCCTCCGGTCTCAGCCTCCCGAATGCTGGGATTACAAGTGTGCGCCACCATTCCCGGCTTACCCTTTTTTATTTTTTATGGTCTTGCTAAATTGCTGAGGCTGGCCTCCTCTCTTAGCCTCCCGCGTGCTGGGATTACAGGCCTGTGACGCCATGCCTGGCTTGTATGTTTCACCCAAGTGCAGTTGTAAGATGCGCTGCCTTTTGTCTCTGGCTGTCTTCCCTGAGCGTTGCTTTCGTGGCTGTTGTGGTGTCTGTTTGAGCTTCTTTCCTTTATTATGGGCAAAGAACATTCCTTGGAATGGAGATACCACATTTTATTTATCCGTTCAGCAGATGGGCAAGTGGGTTGCTTCCTCTTTTTGGCTGCTACAAATAATGACAAATTTTTGTAATAAAATACATTTTGGGCCGGGCGTGGTGGCGCACGCTTTAATCCCCGCGCTTGGGAGGCGGAGACAGGAGGATCGCGCAGGTTCGAAGCCAGCCGCGCGCGCTGGCTTAGGAGACCCTGTTTCCAAATAAAAATGTAAAAATAGGTCTGGGAGTGTAGCTCAGAGGTAGAGGGCTTCCAGGAACCCAGTGCCACCAAAAAATAAAAAAATAAAAAATAAAAGAAATAAAAAAATAAAAAATATAGCCGGGCATAGTGACTCACACTTGTCTCTTGTAATCCCAGCATTTAGGAGGCTAAAACAGGAGGATCACAGGTTCAAAGCCAGCCTCAGCTACTTAGTGAGACCTTGTTTCCAAATAAAGTATAAAAGCCCCTGGGTTCAACCCCCAGTACCATAAAAAAAAAAAAAAAAAAAAAAGGGATGAGGCTATAACTCAGTAGATAATCCCCAGTACCACAAATACAAATAAACAAAAAAAATATCATTAAAAATTGAAAAATAAAAGGAACTGGAGGTGTAGCTCAGAGGCAGACTGCCTATAGGTTCATTTCCTATAACCACAAAAATAAAACCGTAGCCAGGTGTGGTGATATATTTCTTCAATCCCAATTTTTTTTTTTTTTTTTTGTGGTATCGGGATGGAACCCAAGGGCATTTTACCTTCAAGCGACACCCTCAGCCCTATTTTTTAGTCTTTTATTTTGAAACAGGGTCTCACTAAATTGCTGAGGTTAGCTGTGAACCTGGATCCTCCTGTCTCAGCCTCCCAAATGCTGGGATTGCAAGTGTGTGCCATCACACCCAGCTGTGACTCACATTTTCTGATTCTAAAACCAATAAAGCAAGCTGTGTGTGGCAGTGCATACCTGCAATCCCAGTACTTGGGAGGCCGAGGCAGGAGGATCTTAGCTTCTCTGCCAGCCTCAGCAACACAGCGAGACCCTTTGGAACTTAGTAAGACCCTATTTCAAAATTAAAAACTAAAAAATAGGGCTGGGGCTATACCTTGGAGGTAGAACGCCCCTGGGTTCAATCCCCAGTACACACACACACACACACACACACACACACACACACACACACACACCTCAATAAAGCAAACATTTGTTCTGCTTCCTATAGGTCAGACTGTTTCTTCACATTTAATTTACTGACACCCCCTTCTGAGGTGGGTATTTTTTTCTTGTGTGTGTGTGTGTGGGGGGGTCTGGGGATGGAACCCAGGGGCTTTCGACGTCTGAGCTAAACCCCCTGCCCTATTTTTTTTTTTTTTGTACTGGGGGTGGAACCCAGGGGCTTTCTACCTCTGGGCTATACTCCCAGATCTATTTTGTATTTTTATTTGGAAACAGGGTCTCACTAAGTAGCCGAGGCTGGCTTCGAACCTGCGCGATCCTCCTGTCTCAGCCTCCCAAGCACTGGGATTACAAGCGTGCACCACCACGCCTGGCTTTTATTCTTTATTTTGAAACAGGGTCTCACTAAGTTGTGGAGGGCCTCACTAAGTAGCTGAGGCTGTTTGTGAACTGCGATCCTCTGGTCTCAGCCTCACGAATGCTGGGATTACAAGCGTGTGCCACTATGCCCAGCTTGAAGTGGGTATTTTTCTTTTTCTTTTTTCTTTTCATTGGGGATTAAACCTAGGGGTATTCTACCTCCGACCTATACCCCCAGCCCTATTTTTCATTATTTTGAAACAGAGTATCACTAGGTTGTGGGGAATCTCAGTAAGTAGCTGAGTCTAGTTTCAAACCTGTGATCCTCCTGTCTCAGCCTTCCATGTACTGGGATTACAAGGGTGAGCCACCACGCCCGGCTTTATTCTTTGTTTCATAGATTTGTTCTTCCAACAAGTATTTCCTGAGCACCGCACACCCCAAACCAGTGCTGAGGATACGGAGTTGAGCTGAATGGTGTTAGGTTTTTTCAGGAAGGCAGATTACTCTGAAAGATGCCCCACAAGGAGATGAATGGGGGTGGCTCAGTGAGGAAGAGTCAGGGCCTGGGCCACTGCACCGCCGAGACAGGAACCGAGCGTCTTCCTGCAGCTCCGGACCCTGAGGAAGTCCAGGTTTCCTGCTTGGCCCGGCTTCCTCTCCGAAGGCAGCACAATGAGACCTATGGGACATGCTGCATCCCCCCAGGCCAGGGGACTCACACGCTCTGGGGGGGGGCCCCACGCTGTATTCAGCTCCAGGCTCTGCCAGAGCCCCCCTGAGGGCAGCATCCAAGCCCTGTCTGGAGCCTGAGCCACCCGGGTGGTGACAGATGCCAGACTGGAGGCAGATCCCAGTGTGCTGGGGACAGGGGCAGTTGCGGTGGGGCCCTATCTGTGAGCTATAAGCAGGTTTTTAGCTGTGGATACTTTGGGGTTTTCCCTGCACATGTTAAGCAAGTGCACCTTCCCTGGGCTTCACTCTCTGTCCCTAGGGACACCTGTTTGTTTTTGTTTTTTCCTATTATTTCAGTACTGGGGATAGAACCCAGAGGCATCCTACCTTCAAGTACACCCCCACCCCAATTTTTTATTCTTTATTATTTTTATACAGTGCTGGGGATGGAACCCAGAGGTAGTCTACATCCAAGCTACACCCCAGTCCTATTTTTTATTCTTTATTTTGAAACAGGGTCTCACTGAGTTGCAAAGGGCCTCACTAAGTAGCTGAGGCTGTCTGTGAACCCGAATCGTCCTGTCTCAGCCTCCCAAATGCTGGGATTACAAGCATGTGCCACCACGCCCGGCATTTCTTTTCTTTTTGTGGTACTGGGGATTGAACCCAGGGTCAGTCCTCCTCTGAGCTACACCCTCAGCCTTATTTAATTTATTTGAAAACCAGGTCTTGCTAAATTGATGTGAATCTTACTGAGTTGCTGAGGCCGACTTCCAATGTGTGATCCTCCTGTCTCAGCCTCCCAAGTACTAGTGTGCGCCACCACGCCCGGCTCAGAAATGAAAAATATAAACAAGTAAAGTGAGAAGGTATATGTGATGCCCCCACAGGTCAGATCTGAGGACCAAGCTAGGACAGACGGAAGGACTGTCTTGTCAAGGGCCAAGGCTACTGCCAGGGGCTGGGCTCACAGGGCTTCCACGATGCCGCCATAAGACCCACCCTTTGAGAATATATCCACTCCACCTTTGGGACTTTATCTTGGGGACATCCAAACACCCATTTTATCTGGGTGTCTACTGAGGGGTTTTATGGGGTGGCAAGAAAGTCAGAGACACCAGTTTCCTTTTTTTTTTTTTTTTTTTGGTGGTACTGGGGTTCCTGGAAGCCCGTCGATCTCCGGGCTACACTCCCAGACCTATTTTATTTTTGGAAACAGGGTCTCCTAAACCAGCGTGGCTGGCTTCGAACCTGCGCGATCCTCCTGTCTCTGCCTCCCAAGCGCGGGGATTACAAGTGTGCGCCACCACGCCCGGCATCCAGTTTCCTTTTTTGAGGAATGCTTCAGTAGTGTGGGGTAAATCTATGCAAAGAAGTTATCACGGAACACACCAATAGAGGAATCGGGTGCAGCGAGTGTGTTGAGGAAGGGTGTGGGTCACTTCTTATATGTATGTATGCATATACACACATATACATACAGGTACATATGCATATACATATATGTATATACACATGTGCACATACACATATACATAATACACATATACATATATGCATATACATACATATATACACATACACATATACATATGTATATACACATACACATATATGTATATATATGTGTGTGTATGAATATATATATTTTTTGTGGTATTGGGGGTGGAACTCAGAGGCTTTCTACCTCTGGACTTCACTCTCAGACCTATTTTATACTTTATTTGAAAACAAATAAAGTATATTTGTTTTTTATTAAATAAATAAAGTATATTTATTTATTTAAATAAATTTATTAATTTAAATAAATAAATAAAGTATATTTATTTGTATTTGCTCTCACTATGTTGCTGAGAGCCTAAGTAGCTGAGGCTGGCTTCCAACCTGTGCGATCCTCCTGTCTCAGCCTCCCAAGCGCAGGGATTATAAGCGTGCGCCACCACGCCCGGCCTTGTGTGTATGTATATGTATACCATATACATATATATGTATGGTGGTACTGGGGATGGAACTCAGGGGCTTTTCTACCTTCAGGCTACACTTCCAGACCTATTTTATACTTTATTTGGAAACAGGGTCTCACTAAGTTGCTGAGAGCCTCACTAAGTAGCTGAGGCTGGCTTCAAACCTGTGCAATCCTCCTGTCTCAGCCTCCCAAGCGCAGGGATTACAAACGTGCGCCACCACGCCCGGCTCATGAGTCACCTCTGTAAAGCAGGGCCCCTGCTGCAGCTCTGCCCCCGTGCCAGCTGTGGCACTTCCTGCTCCTGGACCCGGCTCCTCAGGCGTCTCCCCTCTGCCCTGACCTCAGGCCAGCAGGGTCCTGCAGGTTGGTCTCACCTTGGTCCTGGAAGGAGGACTATTCTCAGTTCTGGGGGGTCAAACTCAGAAGCACTCTACCACTGAGCTGCACTCCTAGCTATTTTGTGTGTGGTATTAGGGATTGAACCCAGGAATATTCTGCCTTTGTGCTATACCCCCAACCCTCTTTGCTTATTTGGAAATGGGATTTTGCTAGATTGATGAGTTTCACTAGTTTGCTGAGGCTGGCCTTGAACCTGCGATCCTCTTGTCTCAGTCTCCCAAGTACTGGGAATTGAATCCAGGGGCATTCTACCTCCAAGCTACAACCCCAGCCCTATTTTCTTTTTTATGGCACTGGGAATTGAACCTAGGCATTCTACCTCTGAGCTATATTCCCAGCCCTATTTTTTCTATTATTAATTTTATTTTTTGTGGTACTGGGGATTGAACCTAGGGGCATCCTACCTCTGAGCTGCACTCCCAGCACTATTTTTTTTTTTTTTTCCGGGTCTGGGGATGGAACCCAGGGCATTTGACCTCCGAGCTACACCTCCTGCCCTATTTTTTTTATTATTTAGAAACAGGGTCTCACTGAATTGTGGAGGGCCTCACTAAGTAGCTAAGGCTGTCCACAAACTGTGATCCTTCTGTCTCAGCCTCCCAAGTACTGGGATTACACGCGTGTGCCACCACACCTGGCTAGTTTTTATTTTGGAAACAGGGTCTTAACTGAGTTGCAAAGGGCCTTACTAAGTAGCTGACACTGTCTGCAAACCATGATCCTCCCATCTCAGCCTCCTGAAGGCTGGGATTGCAAGTGTGAGTCTCCACGCTCGGCTTTTTCTTATTTTGAAACAGGATCTAAGTTGTAGAGAGCCTAAGTAGCTGAGGCTGGCGGTGAACCTGCAATCCTCCTGTCTCTCAGCCCCCCACCAAGTACTGGGATTACAAGCATGCATGACTTCACCCGGCTCCCAGCCCAACTTTTTTCTTTTGTGGTGCTGGGGATGGAACCTAATGGCACTCTACCTCCGAACTACACCGCTAGCCCTATTTTTTTCTTTATTTTGAAACAGGGTCTCACTGAGTTGCAAAGGCACTAAGTAGTAGCTGAGGCTGTCCTCAAACTGTGATCCTCCCGTCTCAGCCTCCCAAATGCGGGGATTACAAGCGTGTGCCACCTCCCATGGCTTCTGACTGCGTTTTTTTTTTTTTTTTTTTGGCGGGTCTGGGGATGGAATCCAGGGGCATTCTACCTCTGAGCTATACCCCCTGCCCTATTTTTTATTCTAATTGAAACAGGGTCTCACTAAATTGCAGAGGGCCTCAGTAAGTACCTGAGGCTGTCCACAAACCGTGATCCTCCAGTCTCAGCCTCCTGAATGTTGGGATTACAAGCGTGTGTGCCACCACACCCGGCTTCTGATTGCGCTTTCTTGAAAAAGATTCTGTGCCAAAAATTTAAAACATAAGCCCTTGTGCCTCACCTAGGTCTTGGTAGCCACCCAAGAAGTGATGCTTCAGAGGCCCTGAACTTCCTCTCTGGCAGGTAAGAGGTGGGAAACGTTTTCCTCAAAGGAATCCTACCTCCTAGCTGCTCCTGTTGGGATGTTCTGTGTCCTTCCTCTGCAGATGAGCAGCGCTCATTTATCTATTTTTATTTTTTGGTACTGAGGATTGAATCCAGTGGCATTTTGCTTTTAAACCCCCAGTCCTGTTTTATGATGTTACGTTTTGAAATGGTTTCACTAAATTGCCGAGGCTGGCTTCAAACCAGCGATTCTCCCATGTCAGCCTCCCAAGCACTGGGCTTACAAGCGTGCGCCACCACACTTGGCTGGCAGTGCTCATTTCGACGAAGCTCTCCCTGGGCATCTGTGCACTTCTGTGCACGGTGAAACACAACCCGAGGGGGCAGAGTGCACAAACATTTATTTACAAAATTCCAAGTTACATATGATACAGACTTTTTACACACAGTAGTTAAACAGATTTGTCTACTTTTACTGCCAGAAGGTAAATGAAAACATTTAATGAACTACTTAATCATTTTTTTGCTATTTTTATACAAAGTGACAGATCATGCACATTTTTTTCTTCACTTTTAAATCTTTTGCTAAGTGCAAATACTAAATTTCTCTCTCCAGTTTTAAGGCAAATAGATTGGGACAGTAGCTGGGCAGCCTTAGCCCTGGGAGCAGCCCTGTGTCTAGAGGTTGAGGTCCAGCTGCTCCGGGACCCTTGCTCGTTCTGACGGGACTGGTCTTCAGGCTCCGGCACCTGGACAGCCCTTAGATGTACGGACAGTGTCGCAGCCCCACCTCCCCGCCCTGCCTGCAGCACTGAGGTACCTGGCCGGCGGAGGCTCCTGCTGGACTTGGGCTCCGGTGCTATCTGTAGTTTGGGCAGGAGCCTGCAGAACCAGAAGCTCGCAGTATAGAAGGCAGCGGTGCCTTCCCCTAAAGGCAAGTGTGGCCAGAGACAGTGAGATGTCACCTCCCAGGACACATCCCTGGGCTTGGCCTTAGGCAAAACTTCCCTCTGGTGTCCCCAATCCCTGTGCCTGGGTGCCGCCTGGGTGCTGCTGTGCTTGGTGTCCCAAGCCTCTGGGGGAGCTATATGGTGGGGGTCAGCGCAGAGCTGGCCTGCGCTCCAGGCCCCCCGAGCTCGAGGTCTTGGGGGGCAGTGCCAAGGTCATCCCACCTGCTGCTCTCTGCCCTCAGGGGAGGTGCAGAGGAGGCTAGCCTGCGCTTAAGGTACTCGGAGGATCCCATCACTGTGGCGTGCAGCCCACCTTCCCAAGGCACTGTCATTCAGGCTAGTAGCAAAGTCCAGGCAGCCCTGGGGGGCGCCTGAGCCACCTCCCCGCATGCCCACCTCGCGCTCAGGCGGCCACCTGTCTTCAAAGCCTTGGTCCTGAGCAAAGGCAAAACAACAGATGTGTCAGGGGGTCTTTTTTCTATCTGAATCCTTGAAAGACAACTAAGAAGCTGATGGCAGAGAGTGATGATGCCCGCTCCTGGGACACTGAGCGGCTCTCCACCTGAGGTCTGTGTGCTTTGAACCTCCTGGAACACCACTACTACACGACAAGAACAAGGACGACCAAGGAGGACGAGAAAATCACAAATGTCTGCTGCCAGGAGGCTTGCTCCCAGCTCAGCAGTCAGAAGAGCTGGGTCTCTGCTTGGAGACCGGCCGGGCGTGCCTCCAGGTAAGGACCCAGGGAGGAGCCCTGGCAGGGTCCCTGCGCAGGCCCAGACCTCGGCAGGGAGGGAGGGAGGGAGCTGCTGGACAAGGCTTCGCAGCCCCAGGGAAGCCCCCAAGCACTTTAAGGAAAGGCTCTTCATCTCCCTGTTGGTGGCACTGACACCTCGGAGCAGGGGCCTGTCATCTCCCAAGAACGATCCTGTTTGGTCAAAGTGCAGGGCCACCCAGCCCTCACAGCTGCCTGGCGTGGAAAGCCAGTGTCAGTCGACTTTGCACACCGGGTGGGGGTGGGGCAGGGGTGAGGGTTGGGGTGTTAACTCTACAAAGTACGTGAACAGGAGCAAAGACTAGATAAACAAGCGCACACTACACACACTACGGGAGGCTCTCTGTGGCCTCCTGACCTGAGCAGGCCTTAGGAGGGAAGGGCGAGCCTGCCCGGATGCCCCAGCAGCACTGGGTTCTCAACTGGGAGGGGTGGCATTTTGCCTCACCCCCACCCCCGGTGCTGTGGCAGTGCCCAAGGGGCCAAGGCCCACAGCTGAGCCTGTGCACCCCAAGCTTGAGGGTGAGGCTCTGCTAACTTTTTTTTGCGGTACTGGGGATTGAATCCAGGGGCATTCTACCACTAAGCTACATTCCCAGCCCTATTTTATTTTTTATTTTGAAACAGTTACAGAGGGCCTCACTAAATGGCTGAGGCTAGACATGAACCTGTCATCCTCCTGACTCAGCCTCCTAAGTACTGGGATTGCAAACGTGTGTTATCACATTCTACCTCTGAGCCTCAGTCCCAGCACCAATATTTTTTTTCTGTACTTAGAACCCAGGGGCCTCTAAGTTACACCCTTAGCCTTATTTTAGTTTTTAGGTTGAAACAGGGTCTCATTAAGTAGTGGAGGGCCTCCAGTGTTGCTGAGACTGGTCACAAACTAGTGATCTTTCTGTCTCAGCCTCCCAAGTACTGGGATTACAAGTGTGCCTTTTGTTTTTTGAAACAAGGCCTCTTTACGTTGCTGAGATTGGCCTCAATCCTGTGACCCTTCTGTCTCAGCCTCCCAAGTACTAGGATGACAGGGGCACATGGCACCCTGCTCCACTGCCTCTTCACGTGGGCCAACTGCAGACCTCTGGAGGGGCAGGGCTGGGGACACAGGACTCCAGCCTCCAGGGAAATGTTTGTGGCTGCCTGTGACCCCGGGGACTCACTCCCAAGAGAAGCACAAGTATGAAAAACAGCAGGGACCCTGGAGGCCCTGTGGGGAGCTCATATAGTTCTCTGCTCTCTCCAAAGGCTGTCTGTTGCTTCATCTTTATTACAGGCCTGACTGTGGTGGCCAGGCAGCCTGTGAACTTGAATCTGGGGGCTTCTCTAGGGGAGGGACGGGACAAATGAGTGCCCTCTGTTGCCTTCAACAACGCTAAGGCGGCACGGCAGACAGGGCCGCCCAGGGACAGGGCGCCAGCCGTCAGAAGCGACGCCGCGGCTGGGGGCCAAAGTGCATGGGCAGGTTGTGTTCCAGGGGCACATGCACGGGGCCGAAGTCATAGTTGACCCGCACGTTGGGCAGAGGGGGCACGTAGGGCGCGGGGACGGGGCCCATGTTGAGTGGGAAGTTGTTGAACACGGGCTGGACGGGCGGCAGCGGGAAGGGTGGGTGCACGAAGGCGTAGGGCGGCATCTGCGGCCGGTGGCGGTTCTGCGGGACGGGCCGAGGGAGCGCTTCCACCCTCTGCACCTTCTCAGGGGGCTTCTCCAGCGGGGGCCCGATGCGTTTGAAGGTGTTCTCTGGAAGGAAGGGAGGATGCTGCTGAGGAAAGCAGGATAAACCAATTCCACTGGGGCCGAGCCAAGCCGGGCACTCGGAGCCGCTGGGACGCAGGGACACTGTGAAGGCCCACCTCCGACCCGCAGCACCCTCATGCCTCCAAGTCCAGGCCGGGGTGCTAGGTGACTAAAGGCCTGAGACGCCTCCCACCCAGCTGCCCCGACCAGAGTCAGGCTGAACTGTACTTCCCCGAGCGTCACGCTCTTGGTGGTCCCTGGAAGGCGGCGTGCTCACCTGGCCCACTAGCAAGGGAGCACCCAGGAGACTCTTCAGAGCCAGAGCCTTGAGGGGCCAACAATAACTCTGCTCATCCCTGCCCCCAGAAAAGGCTGTCTCTAGTCACACCTGGCTTCTGTTTATTTCCAGAGCTCAGACTCAACCTTGGGATTCTCTCACCAGCAGGAGGTGCCCAAACCGAATCTGAGGCTTTGATGGCTTTTCGGTGACTTGGGCTGTGGCCCCTCAGGCACGGGACCTCCCGCTGCCCCGAGCCTGCCCGGTGTGGGGGTGCAGCTGGGGGACACTTGCCTCCATTCTTTCTTTTCTGTTCCTCCTCAGCCTCCTTCTGGATTTCCTCGATTAGCTTCTCATCATCTTCCTGGAAAAAAAGCAACAGGAAAGGTGACTTGTGGTCTGGAGCGCGAGGCCATGGACAGAGGAAGCTGGTGCGCTGCGGGCCAGCCGTGGGACAGGCCGGAAGTCACCACCACGGAGCAGCAGGCTCCGAGCCACACAGCGCTCCTTCTAATCCCCCAGCATCTCCCTTCGTCCCCTGGACGCTGGTCCTGGAGGAATCCCACAGGAAAGGCTGGGTGGGTCTGCGTGGCCAGCAGCCCTCTGCTCGCGTCACTGCACGGAACCAGAGATGCACGGTGGGTGAAGGCCTCGGGGGCGGGCCTGAGGAGTTCTAGACCCTCCATCTGCACACTCTGGGCAGGGAGTGTCTGCTGTCTCTGGACAAGGGACTGCCAGGTCTTGCTGAGCCTGAAGCTGGCCTTCCCTACAGCAGAACCCTGGCCTGGGCTGGACATTGGGAAAGGACAATTCCACTACAGACCCTGCTGTTTCTCCTTCCCAAACCAAACACGAGGGAGGTTCAAAATGATGAATGCAGTTCAATCTTAGCTAACTCCAGCCTGGGCCGGCGACTGAAGTGGCACCTTGGATACAGGAGAAGTGTGAGTGGCCCCAGGTATTCAATGCAGGCTTGGGTCCTGCATCAGAGGACCACGCAGGGGGCGGTCTGCACGCTAACTAAACAGGTGAGACTCATGTCACAGCCAAGACACTAATCAGTGATTTTTACCACATGGCTATTATGACCCTCAATAATTATGGAGTAAGAAATTTTGTTCAAGCTGGGCGTGGTAGCACACTCTTCCCAATATTCGGGAGGCTGAGACCGGAGGATCACGGTTCGCGGACAGCCTCAGCTACTTAGTGAGGCCCTCCACAACTTAGTAAGACCCTGTTTCAAAATAAAGAATAAAAAATAGGGCAAGGGATGTAGCTCAGAGGTCAAATGCCCCTGGGTTCCATCCCCAGACCCACAAAAAAAAAAAAAAAAAAAAAAAAAAAGAAATTTTGTTCAATAGATGCACTGCATGCCGCTCTGTGAGAGATGCTGTTCCAAGTTTATTGTTTAAACTTTGGAACATTGAGAAAGAACATCACCCAGAAGGAATGAGAAAGTTGCTGTGTAACACATCTCAGTTTGGTAGATATAGGGCTTTAGAAGAGAGCTCCTGAGCCAGGTGTGGTGGCGTACGCCTGTAATCCCTGTACTTGAGAGGTTGAGGATTGCAGGTTTGAGACTGGCCTCAGCAACTTAGTAAAATCCTGTTTCTAAATAAAAAGGAGTCGGGCATGGTGGTGCACGCTTGTAATCCCAGTATGTGGGAGGCTGAGACAAGAGGATCGCAGGTTCAAAGCCAGCCTTTTTTTTTTTTTTGGTGGTACTGGGGTTCCTAGAAGCCCTTCTTCTTAAGCAAGCGTGGCTTAAGTTCCTTAAGCAAGCGTGGCTGGCTTCGAACCTGCGTGATCCTCCTGTCTCCACCTCCCAAGCGTGGGATTACAAGCGTGCACCACCACGCCCGGCGAGACCCTGTTTCTAAATAAAGAAATAAAATTGGGTTGGGGGTGAAGCTTGGATGTAGAATACCACTAGGTTCAATTCCAGTACCTCCCCCACCCCCCAAAAAAAAAAAGAATTAATAAAACAAAAGGGACTTGGAGTGTAGCTCAGAGGTAGAACGCTACAGGGTTCAATTCCCAGTGCAAATAAAAGAGAACCCCCCCAAACATCTAACTTGAAGGTTCTCTACCACCCTCGCTATCCAGTTTGAGCATTCTGTACCCCAAGCACTGTGGTGAACATGGCAGAGGGCAGCTGCATGGCCCCTTGCTATTGTGAGCAGTTCTGGCTGGCATTCTGCTGGGGCTGACGCTGTGAGCTTCAGTGGAGAAGATGGGCCACTCGCCCACTCTGCCCCTCAGACTCGTATGACTAGTGTCAGGAATGGAGTGAGGGGAAGGAAAGGTCTCCCTTCTGCGTAGAAGACTCTAGGCTGCTCCTGGCAGCGCTGGGGGTGTGAACACGCAGGCCTTACTAAATTTTATCATGGGCTTCCTCTGCCAGGTCCCCATGCTCCTGGAAAAACCCCACAGGAGAGTTCCCTTAGGAACTGAGCCCTTGCACAGGCGGGTGTGAGACAGACTTGCCGACAGATGTGTGTGTGGCTTGGGGAGGTTGGTTTCTTGTCCCCTGTGGGGCAGTACCCGGCTTGATGTACTCTCTTGATTTGGCAAGAAGCCTCAAGATTCCTTGCCCTTGGGTGTGGTGGCACACACCTGTAATCTTTAGTACCTGGGAGGCTGAAACAGGAGGATTGCAGGTTTGAGGCCAGCTTCAGCAAATCAGTGAGACTCTTAGCAACCTAGTGAGACCCTCTTTCAAATAAACAAATGAAAAGGGCTGGAGGTGAGCCAGGTCTAGTGGCACCCACCTTGAACACCAATACTTGGGAGGCTGAGACAAGAGGATCACAGGTTCACAGCCAGCCTCAGATAATGAGTGAGGCCCTCCACAACTTAGTGAGACCCTATTTCAAAATAAAGAATAAAAAATAGGGCTGGGGTGTAGCTCAGGGGTAAAATGGCCTTGATGACCCTGAGATCCATCCCCAGTACTGTGGGAAAAAAATAGGGCTGGGGTTTAGCTCAGAGGTAGAATGCCTCTGGGTTCAACCCCAGTAGCCTCCTCACAAAAAAAGGGCTGTGGGTATAGCTCGGAAGTAGAATGCCCTGGCTTCAATCCCTAGTACCACAAAAGAAAAAAAAAAAAAAAAGACTCGTTGCCCTTGTTCTGTCTCGGGAGCCGGCAGTGCCTTGGTACTTAGAGGCGGCCTGCATCGCACCAAGCAGTGCTGGTGCTCAAGGATATTTAATCCCGATTCTTAAGTAAACTGCCAGCAGCTCTACAATTCAGATGTCAACTTTCTTCAAACAGCTTGAGTTCTAGGAGGCTTTGTTCAGTAATTTTAATATGAACTAAAGTCTTTTTTTTTTTAAAGGACACTTTGAAAACTGGGCGTGGCAATGCACACTTGTAATCCCAGCATTTGGGAGGCTGAGACAGGAGGATCACGGTTCACGGATAGCCTCAGCTATTTAGTGAGACCCTCTGCAACCCAGTGTTCCAAAATAAAGAATAAAAAATAGAGCTGGGAGGGAGTGTAGCTTGGAGGTAAGATGCCCCTGGGTTCCACTCCTAGTACTGTTAAAAAAAAAAAAAAAAAAAAAAAAAAAAAAAAAAAAGACTAAAAATAGGGCTGGGGTATAGCTTGGATGTACAATGCCCTGGGTTCCATCCACTGTACTACACACACAGACACACTCACACACACACAAAAAAATAAAAAAATAATAAAAAATAAAAATTAAAAGGACACTTAAAGGGAGACTCCTCCACTTGGGACAACAATCCCTCATAAGTAGTTTCCCTTCAGCACTCAAGTTCTTCAAGTCAAGGGCAAACAGACTGAACTGTGTATTTATAAATGGCAAATTCCGCTGGGCGTGGTGGCGCACGCTTGTAATCCCTACGCTTGGGAGGCTGAGACAAGAGGATTGCACAGGTTCGAAGCCAGCCTCAGCTACTGAGTGAGGCTCTCAGCAACTTAGTGAGACCCTGTTTCCAAACAAAAAAATATAAAATAGGTCTGGGAGTATAGCCTGGAGGTAGAAAGTCTCTGGGTTCCACCCCCAGTACCACCAAAAGATAAATAAAATAAATGGCAAATTTCATCTTATATATATATTTACTACAACTGTGACAATTAACAATGTTTAAAAAAAGGGGGAATTGCATGCCTATAATCCCAGTACTTGGGAGGCTGAGACAGGAAGATTACAGGTTAAGGGACAGCCTCAGCAAGTAGTGAGACAGTCATCAACCTAGCAAGAACTTGTTTCAAAATAAAAATAAAGTAGGGCTGGGGTGGGGTGTAGCTTGGAGGTAGAATGTCCCTGGGTTCCATCCCCAGTACAAAAAAAAAAAAAAAAAAAAAAAAAGGTCAGCAGGTCAGGGTTGATTCTGGCCTTCTGTGGGTTGGGGCTAGTGACAGATGGGCGACTGGGTCCCTTCTGGAATGAAGCTCCCTTGGGAGCCGGTCCAGGCACCATGGGGAGGGGGTGGGAGGGATTTGCCAGGCCTCTCAGTCACGCACTTCCCACAAGCTAGATGCATCCAGGCTGTGGAAACAGGGAACAAGAGGAGGGAAGTGAGTGACTGAGAGGCCTGGCCCTCCTCAAGCAGGATCAGAAGAGACCTCCTCCTGCCCCAAGTTACATCCAGGAAACTGGGGTGGAGCTGCCTCTGGGGCTTTCTACCTCTGAACTACACACCCCAGCCCTATTATTATTATTAATTATTATTATTATTTCTTCTTCCTTCTTCTTCTTCTTTTGGCACTGGGGATTGAACCCATGGGCTTTCTATCTCTGGACTACACCCCAGCCCTATTTATTTTGAAACAGGGTCTCCTGGGCATGGTGGTGCATGTCTGTAATCCCAGGACTTGGGTGGCAGAGACAGAAAAATTGCAGGTTCATAACCAGCCCCAGCTACTTAGTGAGGCCCTTCATACTCAGTGAGACTGGTTCAATTCCCAGGACTGGGGGGGGGGGGGGGAGGCCTCACTAAGTTGCTGAGGCCTGTCTCAGCCTCCCAAGCCTAACATACCATGCCCAGCTAGAGGCTATTCATTCTCATCCTCCCTCCCTCCCCCTCCCTCCCCCTCCCTCCCCCCCCCCCTCTCCCTTTCCCTCTCCCTCTCCCTCTCTCTTTTTGTACTGGGGACTGAGCCCAGTACTGAAAGTATTGATAAGGGCTCTAGATGGTTCCCAACTACCTCCACCTGATGTGTCATTACACTCATTTTTTTTGGTACTCGGATTGAACCCAGGGGCATTCTACCTCTGAGCTACACCCCCAGCCCTATTTTTTTATTCTTAATTTTCAAACAGGGTCTGAGTTGCAAAGGGCCTCACTAATAGCTGAGACTGTCTGCGAACCGTGATCCTCATGTCTCAGCTTCCCAAGTACTAGGATTACAAGCGTGCACAACCATCCCTGGCCTCTCACCCCCATTTTTGAAATAGGGTCTCACTAGATTTCTGAGCCTAACCTTGAACCTGCAATCCTCTTGCCTCAGTCTCCCGAGTACATGCCGCCATGCCCGACACAGATCATGCTCATCTTGGAGCATCTTGGTCGCTCGCCAGTGGCCGCTCCTCCCCTCTTCGCCTCGGAAGGAACCATTCTGGGATCCATGTGAAGACTGTCGCCAAGTGAAGTACGGCGGCGCACGCCGGTAATCTCAGCAAACTGGGAGGCTGAGACAGGAGGATGGCGGTTTGAGACCAGCCTGAACAACTTAGTGAGAATCTCAGTGACCTAGCAAGATCCAGTTTAAAAACAAAACAAAGCAAATAAAAAGGGGTAGGGGTGTAGCTTGGAGGTAGAATGCTCCTGTGTTCAACTAGTACCACCACCAAAATTTAAAAAAAAAACAAAAAAAACACACCAAAACAAAAGAAAAATGAAATCTTGTCATCAAGATTGGGAGGGGGCAGAAAAGAAACTCATCCAAGCCTGCTGCATCTTGCTTATGGCCCACAAGCCAGTGAGAGGATGGATGCTGGGAGCGTGCTGTGCTCAGGCCCTTGTCCCACAACCCGCTCTCGGTCTGTGAGGGCAAGTATATATATACAAAGCAGGCAGCGCCTCCAGCTGTTTTTGTGTGTGTGTATATGGTACTGGGGATGGAACCCACTTTACCTCTGAGCTACATCCTCAGCCCTATTTTTTATTCTTTATTTTGCAAAGGGCCTCACTAAGTAGCTGAGGCTGTCTGCGAACCATGATCTTCCTGTCTCAGCCTCCCAAATGCTGGAATTACAAGCATGAGCCATCACGCTTGTGCCACCATGCTCCAGCTCTTAATAGCCAAGGCAGGCAGGCCAGGCAGGGGCGCCCAGGTCTCAAGAGAGTTCTAGTGAGTCTACCTTGATTGAGGGAAGCACCTAACAGCCCAGCCAGAGGCCCTACAGAGTCAAGAACTATTCAGGCATCCCCGGGGTCTGAAAATCCAGACAACCTGCCCAGTTGCCACTATATTTTTCACCTAGGGTGACCTTCAATAAGTCTCTGGGCCTCTGCGCCTCAGTGTCTTCTTGTAAAATCCCTCCCAGACCTGTATGTGAACTTGAGCTGTTGCACAGGACAAGAGGCGCAGAGAATGGTCTTCTAGATGGAATCTTTGTGGATTGTGTGTGTGTGTGTGTGTATGTGTGTGTATGTGTGTGTGTGTGTGTAACTGTGTGTGTGTAACTGGGGATTGAACCCAGGGGCATTCTGTCTCCAAACTGTACCCACAGCCCTATTTTATTTTTATCTTGAAACAGGGTATTTACTAGGTTGATGAGCGTCTCACTACTTGCTGAGGCTGTGGTTGAACCAGCGATCCTCTTGGATTACGAGCGTGTGCCACCACACCTGGCTTCTTTGTGGGTTTAGAAAGTGAAATACGGAGTCAAAATAACCAGTGGGAAATACACCAGCATATTCCCAGGAGTGATCTCTGGGTGAGGAATATTCAGTGACTTTTTTTTTTTTTAGGTACTGGGGATGGAACCCAGAGGCATTCTTCTGAGCGACAACCCCAGCTCTATTTGTTTATTCTTTATTTAGAAACAGGGTCTCACTGAGTTGCAAAGGGCCTCACTAAGTAGCTAAGGCTGTTCTCAAACTGTGATCCTCCTGCCTCAGCGTCCCAAATGCTGGGATTACAAGCGTGCGCCACCACGCCTGGCCAGTGATGTTTTGTTTGTTTGTTTTTTTTAAACTTTTTCCAGGACTGCTTTAATAGATGCATATTATCTTAATTATTTGGAAGTGAAATACAGTTGGGCTGGGTGTGGTGGTGCACACCTGTAATCCCAGTACCTAGGAGGCTGAGACAGGAGGATCTCGGGTTCAAAGACAGCCTCAGCTACTTTGTGGGGCTCTTAGCAATTTGGTAAGACTGTTTCAAGTAAAAAATAAAAATAAGGCTGGGAATTGGGCGTGGTGACACACACTTGTAATCCCAGCATTTGAGATGCTGAGACAGGAGGATCGTGGTTCATGAACAGCTTCAGCTACTACTTAGTGAGGCCCTTTGCAACTCAATGAGATCCTATTTCAAAATAAAGAATAAAAAATAGGGCTGGGGTAGCTGGGCATGGTGACACATCCTTGTAATCGCAGGATTCAGGAGCCTGAGACCAGAGAATCATGGTTCTTCCTGGACAGCCTCAGCTACTTAGTGAGGCCCTCTGCAACTTAGTGAGACACTGTTTCAAAATAAAAAATAAAAAATAGGGCAGGGGGTGTAGCTCAGAGGTAAAAAGCCCCTGGATTCCATCCCCAGACCTAAAAAAAAAAGAAAAAGGCTGGGGTATAGCTTGGAGGTAGAATGCCCATGGGTACCATCCCCAGTACAAAAACCAACCAAACAAACAAAGGCCTGGCTGGGGTGTATCTCAGAGGTAAAATGCCCCTAGCTTCCATCTCTGGTACCCCTTTCTCCACAATTATAGTTGGCCATAAATTCAACCATCCATGGATCAGAAGTATTTAAGAAAAAATAACATCTGAACTGAATACATCCAGACTCTGTCATTATTCCCTAAATAATCTGGTACAACAACTATTTACACAGCACTTATATTTTATTAGGTATTGCACATAATCTAAAGATGGTTTCAAGCATTCAGGAGTAGGAGGCTGGGAGGGTATAGCTCTCTGGTAAAATGCTTGCCTGGCATTCACAGGGCCATGGGGTCAATCCTCAGAACCATGAAAAATTAAAGTACATGAAAGGACATGAATAGGTTACATGCAAATAGTGTATTGTTTTATATAAAGAACTCGAGTGTCTGAATATTCTGTTATCCACCAGGGCTCCTAAATCAATTATTTGCAAATACTAAGGAACGACATTATAATGACATTTTTTGGAGTGTATGTGTGAGAATCAAATCCCCAGATTTTTTGTGGCAGAAAGAGAAAATTCTCCAGAACTCCCATTACATTCAGGTAATTTGATGAGAAATATATTAGGCAAGAAAACCTTGAACCTTTTATTTTTTTTTTTTTTTTGCAATAGCAGGGATGGAACCCAGGGGTATTCTACCTCTGAGCTACATCCCCAGCTCTATTTTTTTTTTTTTTTTTTTGGTGGTACTGGGGTTCCTGGAAACCCTTCTACCTCCGGGCTCCACCCCCAGACCTATTTTTATACTTTTTTTTTAAAATTTGGAAACAGAGAGTCTCTTAAACCAGCGCGGCTGGCTTCGAACCTGGGCGATCCTCCTGTCTCCGTCTCCCAAGCGTGGGGATTACAAGCGTGCGCCACCATGCCCAGCTACAGCCCTATTTTTTTTTTTAATTAACCTTGAAACGGGGTCTCACTAAGTTTTAGAAGGCCTCACTAAGTCACTGAGGCTGGCTATGAACCTTGTGATCCTCCTGTCTCAGCCTCCCAAGTCCTGAGATTTCAAGTATGTGTGCCAGCATGCTCCAGTTTGGACTGTTGATTTCTGTCCTTGAGAAATCTAAGGGTGTGAGAAGAGCACACTGGTCGGAGGTAACGCGGGTTTCTGGCTCAGGTGAGGTTTGTGGAGCTCCCCCATCCACAATCAGAACCAAAGGGTTCTGTGGGCTGTTACTGAAAACCACATGCCCCGGAGATCAGTCACTGGCCACCCGGTTAGGCACCTTTCGGGTAGCGCTTGTACTTCTAGGTGGCGGAGCTCAAGAACATAGGAATTAATCCCTGAAAATGTCAAGGTCACGGCCCCCTTCTCCACTTTCTTAGCTCTTGGGCTCCTTGAGCAGAGGTGCTCACTGTGTTTGTCCCTCTGATTCCCTGTATTTAGTGGAGGAGGCTGCAGAGCTCTGTCCATCCTAAGGAGAGGGAACCCTCTGGTGTTTCAAGGAGAGCTATCAGACACATCTTTTCAGGAAGGAAGTAGAGGGAACTGGAAGCAGAGGGGGCAGCCCTCAGACCCCCTCCCCAGAAGCTTCAACTCAGGAATCAGAGGTTTATGTGGCAAAGAGCTTAGGCTGAGAACGGTCTTCCTGGAGAGAACCGCAGAGTGTTTCAGCATCCTGTCTGTACTGTGGGAGTTAACTAATACCTGATGCAGAGTGGCCGTGAGGTGCTTAGACCAGGGGTGGACATAGTGAGCTCCCAGTGTCACCACCACTGCTCACCCTTTGACTCTCACACACCTGCCTTAGAATGAACAGCCTCTGCCAGGCGTGGTGGCACAAGCTTGCAATTCCAGTACTTGAGAGGCTGAGGCAGGAGGATCTAGGTTCAAGGCCAGCCTCAGAAACTTAGCAAGAATGTTAAAAAAACAAAAACAAAAACACAAAAAACACTGAGAGGACACCTCAGACTGGGTAGAAGAAAACTATATAGACCCCTTATCAATACCCACAGCCACCCTAGGGGGAGAATCCTTAGACCCCAAGGGATTCAGTAAGGACCAAGAAGGAAGTGTGCAAAGCGCTCCACTGTGGCCAGAGCACCCAGATGCTGTCAAGGACAAAGCAGAAAGTGAAGTCTCACCCACCCAGCCAATCTCAAGAGTGCATTTACATAAAGAACCAAGAGTGCGGGCCGGGCGTGTGGCGCGCGCTTGTAATCCCCGAGCTTGGGAGGCGGAGACAGGAGGATCGTGCAGGTTCGAAGCCAGTCGCGCTGGCTTATGAGACCCTGTTTCAAAATATAAAATAGGTCTTGGAGTGTAGCCCGGAGGTAGATGGGCTTCCAGGAACCCCAGTACCACCAAAAACAAAAACAAAAAAAAAAAACAAAAAAAAAAACAAAAAAAACCCCCCCCAAAACCAAGAGCGCTGCATCTGAAAAGGGAGAGGGCTTGCTTCCTTCCCTTGAATTCCTTCAAGCTCAGTATGAGAAAACGCTGGGCCTAATCGGGATGTGGTGATGCACACTTGTAATCCCAGTACTTGGGAGGTTGAGAGAGGAGAGGATTGCACAGGTTTGAAGCCAGCCTCAGCTACTTAGTGAGGCTCTTAGCAACTTAGACCCTGTTTCCAAATAGAGTATAAAATAGGTCTGGGAGTATAGCTCAGAGGGGTTTCACCCACAGTAACACACACATACACACACACACACACACTCTCTCTCTCTCTATATATATATATGGTTGGGGGTGTAGTTTGGAGGTAGAATGCCCCTAGGTTCAATCTCCAGAACTGCAAAAGAAAAAGAAAGAAAGAAAGTTCTGGGTCTGACACAGGGCCCTGGCAGGCAGCTTCACATACAGGTGGGGTTGATGTAGGATAGAAGAAATAAGTAGGCAGAAAGGAGACAGACAGGAAGGAAAAGTAAAAATATAACTTTTATATAAGAACCTGGAGCTGAAGCGCTTCAGCCTCTAGTCCACAAACCAGTTCTCTTTCCCAGGCCTGACTCTACCATAAATTCTTGGGAAACCTGCAGATCCTAGAGTTAACAATATTTCCGAGAAAACCTATAATTTAGGATATCCCAGCTTATCCATCAATCAACTAATGAGGACTCCAATCAACCCAAGATCATCCACCCTAAGGCTGAGCAGACCGCAGACCATCAGGAAGCGCCTCGGGACGACTGGACTGAGCTCATCCACCCTGGAGGCCGACCAGACCACCTGCCCGCCATGAACCGCCTTGGGACCACCAGACTGAGCTCATCCTTGCATACCTCCTCTAGCCCACCCCTCGCGAAAGTCCCCTACAAGAAGAGAACCCTAAACTCCCCAAAATGCCTTCCTCATCTTGAGGGGCCCGCATTCTCTCTTGAATGTGTATTTCCTTTCTTTCCCCAAATAAACCTCTGTCCATGTCTCTAACTGGCGCGTGCTCAAATTCTTTTCTGTCACGTTGGCCAAGGACCCTGTAGACCCTGAGTTCCTGAGCCGAGAACTCACCCCAACAGGGTGGGGTGGGTAAGGCCCAGCAAGACTCTGAGGGAGAAGGCAGGGGCCCAGCTGTTTCAGAAACTTGCAGAAGTGAGGGAGAAAGCACCAAAGAGGTTTTCATTAAGAATGGAAAACCAACAAAACAAAACAAAACAGCCTCTGTGTGTCCCTCAATCACAAAGCCCCAAAGCTCTATCTCCAAACTCTGGACAGGAAAAAAAATGCAGGAAGAGAAACTGCAAGTGGTTGAAGGGGAAAAAGATAACGTCTTCGCAGGGCAGACATTAGTGGTAATCACAGTCACTGCTGATGGCTCCCAACACTGACATTTGAGCACTTGGCCCAGAGCTGGTGTTTTTTTTTTTTTTTTTTTTTTTTTTTTTTTTACCTTTGAGCGTATTTTATACTTTATTGGGAAACAGGGTCTCACTCAGTTGCTGAGAGCCTCACTAAGTGGCTGAGGTTGGCTTCAAACCTACGCAATCCTGTCTCAGCCTCCCAAGTGCTGGGATTGCTCCACCATGCCCGGCCTGGCCCAGAGCTGTTCTGACAAAGCCTCGCCATGCCTACTGAGCCTCTCTCTTCCAACGCTAGTCACCAGGGTTGGCCACCCACTTGCCTGCTCACCAACTCCTATGGCCACAGGGAAAGATGGGAGACTTTTCATTTAACTTTTCCTTCAGAAAGGTGGCCAGGAATCCCAAGTCGCCTGCTGCTGCCCCTCCTGTGATTGTGGGGGTGGGGCTGGGGCTGGGGCTGGGATCCAGGTCATGTGTGGCCACAGCTGTTGTTAATAAACTTGCAATGATTTCATGAAAGGCTTCCAAAGAGCTAAAGATTTAGTTTCATATTATTCCCAAATCAGCTGCAGATTGCCTGAGCAATGGCAGAGCCTCAATCCCACCCCCAGCTGTCTCCCTGAAACAGGAAATTAGTGGGGGAGGGAAGCCCTTCTGAGAGGCACATGCTGTGCAGCTGGCTGGCCTGGCCAGTGGGAGCTGGATAAAGAGCTGGGGAGCAGCAACCATTTCGCAGGCTCCAGGGTGGGCTTCTGCAGGCGTCTTCTCGGGTCAAAGAGGCCCAGCACCCAGATACCTTTCTGTCCAGGGCAGCTCCTCCACAAGGTGCTGGAGGTGGGGTGGCATGTGGCCATGTTTTGACTCCTGCCAGAGTCAAGAGCTCAGGCTGGGGCCTGAGGGGACCTGGGGAAGAGGGCCTGCACTGTGCCGCCTGCCCTTCTTGGTAAAGTCCTTCAGTAACACTGAAACCCAATCTGCGATGTGGTCCAGGTGAAAAGCTGAAGGGCCCATACTTGCAATTTGCTGAGTGAGGAAGGAGTCCAGCAAGGGTCCTCACCCCTTTGCTGAGCTAATGACCTGAACATCACTTTTCTCATCTGCAAAATGGGAAACTGGCACCCTCCCCCACTCCATACTATCAAAAGTCCCACCCAATAGTCACACAACATCATGCTTTGGGCTGTAAAGGAGGATGAAGAAAACAAGGCCAGTTTCCAGAACACAGAGATGACACTCTTATATCCGTACAGAAACAAAGGTACTTATTTATTTGTTGTGGTACTGGGGATGGAAACCAGGAGCATTCTCACTAGGTTGATGAGAGTCTCACCACTTGCTAGGGCTGTCCTCAAACCTATGCTTCTCCAGTCTCAGCCTCCCAAGTACTGAGACTACAGGCATGCACTACGGCCACCATACGTGGTAGAAACAAAGGTATTTAAAACTGGGCATGGTGGTGCTCACTTGTAATCCCAGTACTTGGGAGGCAGCCAGCCTCAGCATCTTACTGAGACACTGTTTCAAAATAAAAAATAAAATTGGGCTGGGGGTGTAGTTCGAAGGTAGAATGCCCCTGGTTTCGATCCCCAGTACCACAAAACAAAACAAATGTACTTAATTCTTTTTGGTGTGGTTCTGGGAATGAAACCCAGGGGCATTCGAACTCCAAGTTACACCCCCTGCCCTATTTTTTATTCTTTATTTTGAGACAGGGTCTCACTAAGTTGCGGAATGCCTCACTAAGTAGCTGAGGCTGTCAGGGAACTGCCATCCTCCAGTCTCAGCCTCCTGACTGCTGGGATTACAGCGTGCGCCACCACACGCGCCTCTACAAAGCTATTTAAAATAGTGACTAGAAAGAAAAGGCCAGAGCTACACTCCCAGCCTATTTTATGTTTTACTTTCAAACAGGGCCTCATTAAATTGCTGAGGCTGGCCCCAAACCTGTGATCCTCCTGTCTCAGCCTCCCAAAAACTGGTTTAATAGGTGTACACCATGGTGCAGCTTCTTTGTTTTTAATGGTGCTTGGACCAAGGTCATTCTATTCTGAGCCATACTGCTCTTCCTCCCCAACAGCCCTTTTGGTCTCACTAGGTTGCTGAGAGTCTTAAGTTGCTGAGACTGGTTTCAAACCTGTGACCCTCCTGTCTCAGCCCCCCAAGAACTGGGAATACAGGTATGCACCATCACACCTGGCTTATTTTTTATTTTGAAACAGGGTCTTGCTTGGCTGTGGAGGCTGTCCTTGAACCTGTGATCCTCCTGTCTCAGCCTCCTAAACAATGGGCCACCAAGAAAGCTGACCAGGGGCTTTCTACCTCCGGGCTATCCTCCCAGACCTATTTTTTTATACTTTATTTGGAAACAGGGTCTCAGTAAGTTGCTGAGAGCCTCACTAAGTAGCTGAGGCTGGCTTTGAACCTGTGCAATCCTCCTGTCTCAGCCCCCCAAGTGCTGGGATTACAAGCATGTGTCACCATGCCCAGCTTT
Source organism: Muscardinus avellanarius (assembly GCF_963383645.1). NCBI lineage: Eukaryota > Metazoa > Chordata > Mammalia > Rodentia > Gliridae > Muscardinus > Muscardinus avellanarius. Next base: position 74,467,407 of record NC_137796.1, on the reverse strand, counting down.
TGATATGAAAACCTTTTGTGCTCACAAAATAATTTATAAGAATGTGTTTCATAGATGACGTGTTTGGTTTGAGACTCTGTTCTGAGTGTTAGATACTTACTCATATGGCTGTTACAACTGGAAAAGGAAACTGGGTGTGGTGGCACATACTTGTAATCCCAACATTTGGGAGGCTGAAACAGGAGGATTGTGGTTCGCAGACAGCCTCAGCTACTTAGTACAGCCCTTTGCAACTCAGAGAGACCCTCTTTCAAAAATAAAGAATAAAAAATGGGGCTGGGATGTACAGCTCAGAGGTAGAATGTCCCTGTTCCATCCCCAGTACCTAAAAAAACAAAACAAAAACAGGCTTCAAACTCTAACATTAAAAAACAATGAAGCATGGTGGTGTGCTCTTGTAATTGCAGTACTTGGGAGACTGGGACAAGGATCACAGGTTCAAGACCAGTCTCAGCTATGTAGTGAGGCCCTCTGCAACTTAGTGAGATCTTGTTTCAAATTAAAGAATAAAAAATAGGGCTAGGGCATGTAGCTTGGAGTTAGAATGCCCCTGGGTTCAATCCCCAATTCCCCCCCCCCCCATGCATGCACACACACACACAAAAAAAAATTCTGGGAGTATAGTTCAGTGGTACAGTGCCCCTGGGCTCAATTCCCAGCACACCAAAAGAAAGGAAAGAAGGCTGGGCATGGTAGTACACGTTTGTAATCCCAGCATTCGGGAGGCTGAGACTGGAGGATCACGGTTCACGGACAGCTTCAGCTACTTAGTGAGGCCCTCCACAACTTAGTGAGACCCTGTTTCAAAATAAAGAATAATAAATAGGGCAGGGGGTGTAGCTCAGAGGCCCTGGGTTCTATCCTCAGACCTGCAAACAAAACAATAAAACAAACAAACAAACAAACAAAAAACAAGAAAGAAACGAAGGCAGGCAAGCAGGTAAGCAAGCTGGGTATAGTGGTATAAGCCAAGCCTGTAATCCCAGTACTTGAGAGGCTGAGATAGGAGGATCTCAGGTTCAAGACCAGCTTCAGAAGCAGTGAGACTCGAAGCAACCTAGAGAGAGACCCTGTTTCTAAACAAAAAACATAAAATGGGCTGGAGATGTAGCTCCGAGGTAGAATGCCCTTGGATTCAATCCCCAGTACCACAAAACAACAAAAACAAACAAAATAAAACGAACAACAATGAAGTTGTAAAAAAGAATTCTCTGCGGTTTCCTGTAGATGAAACCTAAGACGAACACAGACTTTGTTTTGTATTTAGAAAATATGTTGTCAGGAATTTTGCCACACTTCCAGAGTCTAGACTGCCGGGTGATGCTCTTCTGAATGCAGTTAACAGTGAGTGATGTACAGGTATAGTGCCTTGGTCCTTTGGCTAACTCTGATATGGCCATATATAGACAGGCAGATCCAGTATATTGGGCTATATAGTAAAGACCCAAGAATATGCTTCCCCATTTCAGAAAAATGTTTGTTCCTTTATCTACTGAGACTTGAGATGGCATTCTGTCCCTTGATCCAGAAAACTGAAGCTTGCTTGCTGTGGCTGTTTGCTTCTGTTCCTGGCCCAACCTTGAGACAGCCTATTTTTCTTTTTATACTAGGAATTGAGCTGGGAGCTATGCTACCAGCCCCCCCCCCCCTTTTTTTGAAACAGGGTCTTGCTAAGTTGCTGAGCATCTCACTACATTGTTGAGGCTGGCCTCAAACCTGTGAGCTGCTACCTCAGCCTTCCAAGTACTGGGATTATAGGTATATGCCACCATGCCAGTGAGCTTGTTTTTGTGATTCTTTTTGACTCATTTGTGGTAATGAACAGATAAAGAAAGTTACTATTCATCGTTTAGATCCTTAGTACAGCATTAGTTCAGGTTCCAAAGCAATCTGTGCTCATTAAGGATGAAAATTTGACTTCTCTCCCAACCGTCAGGGACAATTCCCTTGGTGACAACAAGAGATCCTTCCTGGACCTGCTGGCTAATGAGGCCAGAGAACAGTGTGCGGACAGGGTGAGCTTTGTTTTACTGCTCTTCTGAATGGCTTTGTGTTCTCAGAAGCCTCAACAGATGCTGGGGTGGAATTCAATCGGTCTCCTGGTGAGAATCAAGGAAACCAGGCTGATCCCTGTTTTGATGGGAACAGGACAAATGGAACAAGATCTCCCACCATGGAGACCAGAGGAAATCGGAGGTATTTGTATTTGCCTGACCTTCCTTTCAAACTTTGAGTAACTACAGAACCTTCTTCAGGTTATAAGCTGACAATCCAACAAGAAAACGGGGCAGCTGCATGCTGTGGCACTCAAGACGAGGCGGCAGTGCGCGAGAAAGCTCTACAGTCAATTCCACGTGGGAGAAGAGAAGGGAGGTGAGACACAGGACAAGAGGGAGCAGAGAGAAAGCACTCAGAATAGACCAAGCTGCTACACACCACCGTCATGTGCTGACAGCCATTCTGTTCTTTGTTTTTGGAGATGAAACACAACCCAAGGAAGACCTAGGAGCTCCAGCTGAAGAAAAAGGACCCTACTTCCTTATAAAGTTCTAGAGATGCTAGCTGGACAGCCACACAGGGAGTCAGCAGAATGGGCAGGCCTGTCACAAAGGGCCTTCTGCTTTATCTGCCGAGCACTTCCCATCATAGACCACATCTCCCTGAAACCAGCTGCAGAGAAACACTCCTTCTGTGCACAGCGCCTCCCTTTCTTCATGTACTCCTTGGTGACAGAAGGGCAGGCTTGCTGAGGGTCTAACTGCGTCATGAGCTGCATGACCAGAGTGATTCCTGAGGTCCCTCAGCACACGGCTTTCTGCCCAGTGAGGAACCTGGGCCTGACAGAACATTCCTCCTATGGCGAGGCCTGGTTTCTGGGAGGATGCATTGCTTTTTACAATGAGGGCAGCTCTAGAATGGCGCATGTCCTTAACACGGGCTAAGGTTAGCCTCCAGACCACCCACCCACGGCCACCGGTCTGCTGTGACCTTCACTCAGTGCCATCCAGTGAACCCAGCATCTTCTCTCCATGTTTTAAAATACAGATTTATAACATGTATTTTTGTATTATAAGCATATATAATTTTTTTGTGGTACTGTGTATTGACTCCAGGGGTGTTCTACCTTCGAGCTATACTCCAAGCCCTATTTTATTCTATATTTCTTTATTTTTGTAATAATGGGGATTGAACCTAGGGGCATTCTGCCCCCAAGCTACACCCCCAGCCCTATTTTTTTATTATTTATTTTGAAATGGGGTCTCACTAAGTTGCAGAGTGCCTCACTAAGTAGTTGAGGCTGGCTGCAACCCCAGATCCTCCTGTTTCAACCTCCCAAGTACTAGGGTTACAAGTGTACACCATCGCCGGGCGTGGTGGCGCACGCTTGTAATCCCCGCGCTTGGGAGGCAGAGACAGAAGGATCGCGCAGGTTCGAAGCCAGCCACGAGCGCTGGCTTAGGAGACCCTGTTTCCAAATAAAAATGTAAAAATAGGTCTGGGAGTGTAGACGGGCTTCCAGGAACCCTAGTACCACCAAAAAAAAAAAAAAGTGTGTACCATCATGCTCGGCTTCTATTATTAATTATTATTATTATTATTATTATTATTATTATTATTTATTTTTTTTTTTTGGTGGTACTGGGGTTCCTGGAAGCCCTTCTATCTCCGGGCTACCCTCCCAGACCTTTTATACTGTTTTTAATTGTTGGAAACAGGGTCTCTTAAGCCAGCGGGGCTGGCTTCGAACCTGTGTGGTCCTCCTGTCTTCACCTCCCAAGCGCAGGAATTACAAGCGTGCACCACCACGCCTGGCTTTATTCTTTATTTTGAAACAGTGTCTCACTAAATTGTAGAGGGCCTCACAAGTTGCTGAAGCTGGCCATGAACCTGCAATCCTTCTGTCTCAGCCTCTCAAGTACTGAGATTACAAACATCTGCCACCATACCTAGCCACATGTAAAATTTAACATAGCTTCTATTTTGGGGGATATATAAATTCAATTTCTTTTCTTTTTTTGTGGTACTTGGAATTGAACTGTGGAACATTCTATCTCTGAACTACATCCAGATCTATTTTATTTTGAAATGGTCTCGCTAAGTTGATGAGAGTCTCACTAAGTTGCTGAGGCTGTTCTCAAACCTGCGATGTTCCTATTTCACCCTCCCGAGTGCTGAGATTACAGGCACGTACCACCACATCCTCCTTCAGTGTAGTTTCTAAATCTATCCCCTCCATCCCTTGCTTCCTTTGGGACTGGGGACTGAACACAAAAGCATTTTACTTCTAAGCTACAACCCCACCCCTATTTTACTTTGAAATGAGGTGTCACTAAGTTGCAGAATACCTAAATTGCTGAGGCTGGCTGTAAACCTGTAATCTTTCTGTTTCAGCTTCTCAAATACTGGCATTACAAGTGTGCCTTACCATGCCCAGCCTAAATTTATACTTCATTTTTTTTTTTGTGTGTGTGTGTGGGGTACTGGGGATGAAACCCAGGGGCATTCTACCACCAAGCTACACCCCCAGCCTATTTTTTATCCTTTACTTTGAAACAGGGTCTCACTGAGTTGCAAAGTGCCTCACTAAGTAGCTGTGGCTGTCCATGAACCAGGATCCTCCTGTCTCAGTCTCCCAAATGCTGTGATTACAAGCATATGCCACTATACCCAGCTAAATATACACTTCTTTAAATAACTAGTAAACAGTTTAGTAAACTAACTTTTTTGTATTTGTCAGTAGTCTCCTTGCATAACTCTGTGTGTGTGTGTGTGTGTGTGTGTGTGTGTGTGTGTGTGTGTGTGTCTGTCTGTCTGTCTGTCAGTCACTGGGGATTGAACCCAGGGGATTCTACCTCTGAGCTACATCCCCAGCCCAATTTTCTCTCTTATTTGGAAACAGGGCCTTGCGAAGTTGCTGAGGCTGGCTTCAACCTGTGATCTTCATGTCTCAGCCTCCCAAGTAGTAGGGTTACAAGTATGGGCCACCAAGTCTGACATCTAGCAGCTTCTTAAGCTTTTCTGCCTACTTATAAATCTTTTTTCATTTCCTTATGCATCTTTTTCAGTAAGAGTGAACAGAATAAGTTGACTCCCCATCTGCCTCTCCCACAGTAATGGAAGTTTATTCAGACCTAAAATATGAGACAATTTTTTCTAGTCTCACTTGTGTTGGTAAGGCCACAAGATTAAGTTTTGGTTAATGGAAACAAAGCAGAAGTAATCTGAAGAACCTTCTGGAAACAACATTCCTTAAGAGAGCTGGCTGTCTTAGAGAGCTCTCTGGCACTTCTGACTCCATCAGGAGGAGGCTCCTTCTAGACCATGGCATCATGTGCTCCTAGGGATGTGACCTCCAGGGATGGTGGAGCAGAATGCTGGAAGCAATTAGATCCCTCGTAGACCTGCTATCCGCTCCTAAGTTGTCCACCTCCATACTCACATGCATGCTAGAAAGACTATCTTCTGTCAACCATTGCTGCCCTCTCTTCCCCCATAGCCGAAGGGGATCACTACCATTGAGCCACACCTCTGGCCCCTTGGTCAACCTTCCTACTTACTAATAACTACTTAGAGCATTAAAAGTCTGTATTTGTGAGAGTCATAAAGAAATCTATAGTTTACCTTGTTAGGGCTTTGTCAGGTTTGTTACTAGCATTAACCTGAGCAACTCTCCTTATTTTTGTATTTTCTGGAACACATCAGATGGCAGAGAAAAAGTTTATTTTCTAAAGGATTGAAAACTTTGCCTATACAATTCTTTGGAAGGCGAATGTGGTGTTACACACCTGCAATCCTACTACTCGGGAGGTTGAGACAGGAGGATCACAGGTTTGAGGCCCGCTTTGGCAATTTGGTGATACTGTTTCAAAATAAAGAATAAAATAGAGTTGGGAATGTTGCAGTTCAGAGGTAGAATGTTCCTAGGTCTAATCCTCAGTCCCTTCCATCCCCTCCAACAAAACTGTTTGGACATGCTACTTACTTACTCTTTTTTTTTTTTTGGTGGTACTGGATTGAACTCAGGGATAGGCTACCTCTTAGCTATACCCTCAGCCCTTTTAATTTTTTGTTTCAAAATAGGGTCTTACTAGGTTGCTGAGAGTCTCACTAACTTGCTGCGGTTGGTCACAAACCGATCACAAACTGAGATAGATCCTCCTATTTCAGCCTCCAAGTACTGGGATTAGAGGCATGCACCACCACTCTTGGCTATTTACAATTTTTTGAGACGTGGTCTTGCTGTGTTGCCCAAGCTGGTCTTGAACTGAGGGGTTCAAATGTTCTTCCTGCTCTAGCTTCCTGAGTAGCTGAGACTACAGCCTGGGCCACCATTCCTGCCTTATTTTCTGATGAATAGCTTTTGATTATTTCTCAGTTATTGCTGTGATTATCGGTCTATGTAATTTCCTCTATCTTTTCATGAGTCAGATTTGTCATGTATACAAGCTATTTTCCATCATAGGAATGTGCGGCAGTCCCCCCATGTGGAGGTGGGTAGCTGTACATCTACTCACAGTGGGGTCAGTCCAGAGCGAGCACCTCGAACACTCCTGGCAAGGGGCTCCTGGTGAGCGAGGGTGCTGGCAGAAATGGTCATATCCGTTGATAGACACTCGACAGAGGTAGCACATTTGGGCACCACAGCGGCAAGACATGCGGTTGCAGCCTTCGGATTTGATGAGGCCAGTTCCACACTTGTGGCATTTTCTTATGCGGGCGGCAGTCATTTTTTCTTCACTAAAAAAAGAAAACGTGATTGAAGTAGGCAGTGAAGATGAAGAGGCAAGAAAAATCAGTATTTATTTCCATATATAATGATTGCCTGTGGCTTTGGTGACACTCAAAGATGAAAAAAGCCTATGTTTTGGATGTAGAGAACTGAATTAATCAACTGTAGGACCCTGGGTAAATTTCTCAACTGCCCAAAGACTTAAGTTTCTTCATTTCAGAATTGGGACAACAGAGGTGGGTTTGGTGGCGACTTAGTGAGACACTATTTCCAAATGAAAAATTAAATTAAAATAGGGCCAGTGTGGTGGCGCAAGCTTGTAATCCCAGCATTCGGGAGGCTGAGAACGGAGGATCGCGGTTCGCGGACAGCCTCAGCTACTTAGCGAGGCCCTCCGCAACTCAGTGAGACCTGGTTTCAAAATAAAGAATAAAAAATAGGGCAGGGGGTGTTGCTCGGAGGTCAAATGGCCCTGGGTTCCATCCCCAGATCCCCTCCAACAAAAAAAATTAAAATAGGGCTGTAGGTGTGACTTGTAGGCAGAATGCCTCTGGTTTGGTCTGCAGCACCCCCACTCCCTCCACAAAATAAAATTGGGAAAATGCAACTTTCTCACAGTGAGAAAGGCTGGCTGAGGAGAAGCTTGTAGGGAGACTACCTGTTTCCAGAATCATCTCAATTGGGACAGAGGGTGGGTAAGAGTGAAAATGGAGATTGCTTGTTTGTCAGGGCTATCTGCTCTCCTAGGTATGTTTGTGGTGCTCTGTTCCCAGTAACAAAATGGCACATTCTACCTTGGCCCATGACTGTATGTGTCTGTTTTCCTCTACTAATCTCAGCATCTTATTTTTGTGTTTATGTGATATTGGAGACTGATCCCCGGGACACTCTACCTCTGAGCTATACCTCCAGTCCTTTTTTTAAATTTTATTTTGAAACAGGGTCTCACTAGGTTGATGAGAGTCTCACTACTTGCTGACACTGTTCTTGAACCTGTGATCCTTGCTAAGTAGCTGAGGCTGTCTGGGAACCGTGATCCTCCAGTCTCCGCCTCCTGCAAACTGGGATTACAAGTCTGTGCGCCACCACGCCCAGCCCTTCTCAAGATTTTTGTGTTTTTGGTTGTATTGGAGGTTGAACCCAGGGGCATTTTACCTCTCAGCTACACCCTCAGCCCTATTTCATTTGTTATTTTGAAAGAGGGTCTCACTAAGTTATTGCATGCTAGCTTTGAACTTGCGATCCTTCTGTCTTAGCCTATTATTGTGTCCTCTCTATTAATCCTCCCACTTTAAGCACACCTGCAAAGTCCTTTTTGTCCTGTAAAGAGGACATCATTGGGGGGTCATTTTTCTGCCCACTAAAGTTGGTATAGAGAATAGCCAGGAAGCCATGTGCCTGGGTAAGTCTCTGCTGTGCCACTTACTGTGTGAACATGGGCAAGTTCCCTGGGCTCTCTGGACTTCAGCTGCCTTATCTGTAAAATGAGAATGATAGTCCCACTTCCCACTTTACTTTCTGAGTAACAAAACCCCCTCCTTACTAAGACTTCATATTTAAGCTGGAAAGTCTTCCAGCTAGAGGCTACGTGTAAACCTTTTTTAAAACCTGGAAATTCCATGACTCTGTCTAGACTAATGTGGTGGTGTGAGCAGAAGTTACGTACATATTTCTTTTCTTCTTTTTTTTTTTTTTTTTGCGGGACTGGGGATGGAACCCAGGGGCATTTGACCTCCAAGCTACATCCCCTGCCCCTATTTTTTATTCTTTATTTTGAAACCATGTCTCACTGAGTTGCAAAGGGCCTCACTAAGTAGCTGAGGCTGTCTGAGAACTGCGATCCTCCGGTCTCGGCCTCCCAAATGCTGGGATTACAAGCGTGTGCCACCACGCCCGGTTTACATACATATTTCTGCATCATGTACAACTTAAAAAAAAAAAAAGCTGCCTGCCTGGCAACATGTTTCTTCCTTTCTCTTTTCCTAAGCTGGAGTATAATGTGACCACAACCCAGGACAACCAAAAAGATGAGAACACCCTGCTTAGGACATAGTGAGGCCATAAGATCAAGGAACCTGTATCTCTATCTCTGTGTGAGCTCATGGGACAGATGAGCCCCACCAGGCTGCAGGGCTGGACTGTTGCATGAGAAACAGACTTCTGGAGTACTTAAGTCACTATGTTTTATTAAGTTAGTATTTGTAAAGTGTTTAGCCACATAGGGAGCACTACACAAGTAATAGTTATTATTATTATTATTATTATTATTATTATTGATGTATTGTTTTACATTGGCAATTTTATGTAATGTGTTAGGACACAGTATCCTAGCACAACCATATAAGCAAAAATTGTACAATATAATCTAATCAAGATGTATTACACTTGCTTATTTATTTAGACAATCAGAAGAAAGAACAGCCAGGCATGGTGGCTCACAGTCGTAATCCCAGTACTTGGGACGCTGAGACAGGAGGATTGCAAGTTCAAGGCATTTAGTGAGGCCCTCTGCAACTTAGTGAAACCCTGTTTTAAAATAAAGAATAAGCTGGGCGTGGTGGCGCACGCTTGTAATCCCCACGTTGGGAGGTGGAGACAGGAGGATTGCGCTGGTTCGAAGCCAGCGCTTAAGAGACCCTGTTTCCAAATAAAAATATAAAATGGGTCTGCGAGTGTAGCCCGGAGGTAGAAGGGTTTCTAGGAACCCTAGTACCACAAAAAATAAATAAATAATAAATAAATAAATAAAATAACAAATAAAAAATAGGACTGGGGGTGTAGCTCGGAGGTAGAATGCCTATAGGTTCAATCCATAGTACAGCAAACAGAAAAAAAAGAAAAAGAAGAAGGAGAAAGAACAAGCCAAGCTTGGGGGTGCATGCTTATAATCCCAGCACTTGGGAGGCTGAGACAGGAGGACAGCCTCAGCAAGTTGTGAGACTCTTATCAACCTAGTGAGATCTTGCTTCAAAATAAAAATAAAATAGGCCGGGCGTGGTGGTGCACGCGCTTGGGAGGCGGAGACAGGAGGATCGCGCAGGTTCGAAGCCAGCCATGCTGTACCACCAAAAATAAATAAATAAATAAATAAATAAATAAATAAATAAAGACTGGGGGTGTAGCTTGGAGGTAGAATGCCTCTGGGTTCAATCCTCAGTACCAAAAAAAAAAAAAAGAAAAAAAAAGCACAATATTTACTGACTGTGTGGGTGCGAGGCATTTAATATGTGCTCTCTGGCTCCTGACATACGTCCATGAGGCTGTGGAGCTGTGGACACAGGCCTGGAGTTTAGATCTCTTCCCGAGGTCGCTTGTTCTTCCCACAGCATACTGTCCCTCTGCCACAGGCAGGTCAGCTGACAAACCCTCTGATTTACGTCACTTACATAGATGTTCGGTACTTGATGTCATCCTTTTCAGCCAGCTCTTCACAGGTGAGGCCATTATGTTCTTTCCAGAGTCCCTGACATTTCCTACAGGTCTCCTGGAGATAAAGAACAGAAACAAAGACAAATGGTGAGTGGAGACCACACAAGCTCCTGTTCAACAAATGTTCTGTGCAGGGCTCTCTCAGAGGACCTTTTCCATCTCAGCAGGATTGTTTCAAAAGACGTCTCTCAATAGAAGAGGTAAGAAGCATCAGAAGAAGGAACGAGGACAGTTTTCCTTCTTAGACCAAAACAAAGTTTCACACTCTGTACAGGAGGATTGTGGTTTGAGGCCAGCCTCAGCTACTTACTAAGGCCCTTTGCCTCAGTGAGACTCTGTTTCAAAATAAAGAATAAAAAATAGGGCTGGGGCATAGCTTGAAGGTACAATGCCCCTGGGTTCCATCCTCAGTAACACACACACACTTACAAATCAAAAGCCATGAGCTTCTTGAAGGCAGGGTATGTCTGGATCTTAATCTCACAATCCCTATGCCCAGTCCTCTGGCATGGAATTGAGGAACAGTTAGGTTAGGGTCACCAGGGGCCCTGTTCTAGAGACATTCCCTCTGCCATGCATCACTCAACACATGGGTACAATCCTTTACAGTTTAACTTCATTTACAAATGTAAATTAAAAGCCGGGCGTGGTGGCGCACGCTTGTAATCCCAGCATTCGGGAGGCTGAGACCAGAGGATCGCGGTTCGGGGACAGCCTCAGCTACTTAGTGAGGCCCTCCGCAACTCAGTGAGACCTGGTTTCAAAATAAAGAATAAAAAAAATAGGGCAGGGAGTGTAGCTCGAAGGTCAAATGCCCCTGGGTTCCACCCCCAGACCCACAAAAAAAAAAAAAAAAAAAAGTAAAAAAATTACTACCTTTTTTTCTTTTGGTGGTAGTACTGGGGTTCCTGAAAGCCCTTCTACCTCCAGGCTACACACCCAGACCTATTTTTTATTTGGAAACAGGGTCTTTTAAGCCAGCGCTGCTGGCTTTGAACCTGCACGATCCTCCTGTCTCCGCCTCCCAAGCGTGGGGATTTCAAGCGTGCGCCACCACGCCTGGCAAATCACTACTTTTTAATCTACTAGGATCCTTCATAGTTTTTTCTTTTTTTAAAGTGGTACTGGGATTTTTTTTTTTTTTTTTTTTTTTTTTTTTTGCGGGTCTGGGGATGGAACCCAGGGGCTTTTGACCTCCGAGCTACACCCCCTGCCCTATTTTTTATTCTTTATTTTGAAACCGGGTCTCACTGAGTTGCAGAGGGCCTCACTAAGTAGCTGAGGCTGTCCACGAACTGCGATCCTCCAGGTCTCATCCTCCCAAATGCTGGGATTACAAGCGTGCGCCACCACGCCCGGTTTGTGGTACTGGGAACTGAACCCAAGCATTCTACCTCTAAGCTACACTCCAGCCTTATTATTATTATTATTTTTAGTGGTACTGGGGATGGAACCCAGGTGCCTTCTACCTCTGGGCTACACTCCCAGACCTATTTTATGTTTTATTTGGAAACAGGGTCTCTTAAGCCAGCTGAGGCTGGCTTCGAACCTGCGCGATCCTCCTGTCTCCGCCTCCCAAGCATGGGGATTATAAGCGTGCGCCACTACGCCCGGCTTCAGCCTTATTTTTTTACTTTTTATTTTGAAACAGGTCTCACTAAGTTGCGGAGGACCTAAGTTTAAGGCTGACCCTGAACCTGAAATCCTTCTGTCTCAGTGTCTAAATACTGGGATTACAAGTATGCTCTACCATGCCTGTCTTCTTCATAGTTTATAAAATATTTTATTTTGAAACAGGGTGTCACTAGGTTGAGGACAGTCTCACTACTTGCTGAGGCAGAGGTTGGAACCTGTGATCCTCATGTCCCAGTTTACCAAGTACTGGGATTATAGGTAGGTGTCACCATGCCTGGTTAGCCCCAGGCCTTTTCAAAATTTATTTTTCTTGCTAAGTGCTCCCGGCTGCTCTCAAACTTGGGATCTTCTTGTCTCAACTGCCTGAAGTCCCTGGGATCACAGGTAGTGAGTGTGTCACCACAACTGGCAGTTTTGTGATCTTAAAAGGACAGCCTCAGCTACTTAGGGAGGCCCCCGTTTCAAAATAAAGAATAAAAAATAGGGCTGGGGGTATAGCTCAGAGGTAGAATGCTCCTGGTTCCATCCCCAGTCCTGAAGAAAGAAAAAAAGAGATCATTCTGGGTAGAAAACAAATTGGGGGAGAAAAGAACAGGAGTGAAAGACAAGTCAGGAGCTAGTACGGCCATCCTGGAAAGGGGCAAAGGAGGCATGAACCAGGGAGGTGGGCGAGGGTGCAGAGAAACAGACTGACTTGGGAGGAACCGAGGAAGCAAAAGGGGAGGCCAGAGTGTGGGATGAAGGTGTCAAGCTAACCACGTGGCTTCTGATTTGTGCAACAGAAGATAATGGTGACAATGATAGAGCTCTGGGTGGAGGGACACAGGTGGGAAGATCCTGGGTCTGATCTGGGTGGTGATGACACACGGGCCGGTGGAACACCCCGTGGAGATTTGAGACAGAGGGTTGGTATCAACGCTCAGCACTCAAGGGAGGGCAGGCTGGAGGCTGCTAGATTAGCACTTCACATCAATTATAGAAACATCTCCTACAGCTGAGCTTTCCACTTGTTACATAATGTGTGACTAAGGAGACTAACAAGGCACAGCGTAGTATGTATGGTACAGATGACAGCTCTTCTACAGAAGATGGTGGTGGAGGATTGCGGTACACACATTCTGCCTGCAAAGACACCCAAGGAGTTGCCAATATTGATGGCCCCTGAGTGGCTATAAGGGAGGGGCAAGACATTTCACTATAGGCCTTTTGTGCCTTTTTAAACTTTATATATGATATATATATATATATTTTTTGCAGTACTGGGGATTGAACCTAGGGGCATTCTACTTCTGAGCTACACCCCCAGCCCAATTTTAAGGCTGTCCTCCAACCTGTGATCCTCCTGCCTCAGCCTCCCTGGGATTACAGGTGTGTGCTACTACGCCTAGCTTATAAAGAAATTTTAAGAAGAGAGAGAAAAATGAAATGGACTCTTCAGGAAGCTGAGAACCTATTCATCCTTTCTTTCTTTTTGGTGGTGGTACTTGGGGTTGAACCCCAGGGGCTTTCTACCACTGAGCTATATACTTAGCCCTATTTTGTCTTGAAACAGAGTCTAAGTTACAGAGGGCCTCACTAGTTTAATGAGGCTGGCCTTGAACTTGCAATCCACCTGTTTTAACCTCCAAGTATTGGGATTACAAGTCTGTATCACCACGCCTGTAATCTCAGTACCTGGGAGGCTGACAGGCAGATTATAGTTTTGAGGCCAGTCCTTGGTAACTTAGTGAGATCCTGTTTCAAAATAAAAAATAAGATAGGTCTGGTGAGGTAGCTCAGCAATAGAGTGCCCCTGGGTTCAATCCTCTGTATCCCTTCCCCTCCAAAAAAAAAAAAAAAAAAAAAAAAAAAAAAGACACCAATCAATGAGGTACAGTAGAGTTGAGCTCATGGGAGAGTCCACACACTCTGGTGCCGGCTCTGAGGAACTCAGATGCTCTTTGTCTCATGACTTGTATCCTGTTCAGTAAACAGAAGCTAAATCAGTAATGTACTTAATTATTACCCACCAAAATGTATAGCAGCACAAAACTGTTTTTAAAAGACCTTGCGCCTTACTATTCCAGGAAACTGGCTGATAAACAACAGCTGGAGAATAGATGAGCTGGTATTTGGATCCTAACTCTCTAAACAATACTAGCCTAGCCACCCACCAGAACAACAGCTTGGAAACAATACAGCTCTGAGGCCAGGTAGTGCTTGTTAACAGTCCTCCTCCTCCTCCTCCTTTTCATGGTACTGGGGATTGAACCCAGGGGCATTCTACCTGTGAGGTTCACCCTCAGCCCTTTTTATTCTTTATTTGGAAGCAGGGTCTCACTAAGTTGCAGAAGGCCTCACTAAATTGCTGAGGCTGGCTGAGAACCTGTGTATGATCCTCCTGTCTCAGCCTCCCAAGTACTGGGATTACAAGTGGGTGTCATGCCCGGCTACCATAGTGCTTCTTTCTCACTGAAGGATCCAAGGGTCCTAGAGAGACCACGCAAACCCTGCCCCCATGTCTCAGGGCTAAACCCAGGAGTGCCCTACCACTAAACTACATTCCCAGTGCTGTGTTTTTTACTTTAAGATAAAGTCTCACTAAATTGTCCAGGCTGGCAATGAATTTGCAATCCTGCCACAGCCTACCAAGCAGTTAAGATTATAGGAGTGTGCCACCCTGCTCAGCTTGGAACCATCTCTTGATGAAATTACATAGCGAGATACTGAAACCCACAATTAAAACAAAGTGAGAAAATAACAGACAAGATGGAGTTAACATTTGGAGCTTTCTCTGTGTTCTTTTCTCTTTTTCTTTTTTTCCATTTTCTTTTGATACTGGGGGTTGAATCCAGGGGGATTCTACCTTGCAGTTACAACCCCCAGTTCTATTTTTATTTTTATTTTTTTTGTGGGCCTGGGGTTGGAACCCAGGGGCATTCGACCTCTGAGCTACACCCCCTGCCCTATTTTTTATTCTTTATTTTGAAACAGGATCTTACTAAGTTGCAGAGGGCGTCACTGAATAGCTGAGGCTGTCCGTGAACTGTGATCCTTTTGTCTCAGCCTCCTGGATGCTGGGATTACAAGCATGCGCCACCACACCTGGCTTTATTTATATTTATTTATTTATTGAGGGTCTGGGGATGGAACCCAGGGGCATTTGATCTCCAAGCTATATCCCTTGCCCTATTTTTTTTTTTTATTCTTTATTTTGAAACAGGGTCTCATTAAGTTGTGGAGGGCCTCACTAAGTGGCTGAGGAGGTCCATGAATCGCCATCCTCCTGTCTCAGCCTCCCAAATGCTGGGATTACAAGCGTGCGCCACCACGCCCGGCTTTTATTTTTATTTTCAAACAAGGTCTATAGCCAGGTTGCTGAAGAGTCTCACTACTTGCTGAGTCTGGCTGTGAACCTGTGATCCTTCTGTTTCAGCCTCCCAAGTACTGGGATTACAGGTGCACCACCGCGCCCGGCTGTGCTCTCTCCAGGGCTCTGTGTGAGCTTTACCTCTGAGCTACATCCCCAGCACATAAACACCGTGTATATTTTGCTAAGTTGTAATTTTCTCCTCTCAACAAGTACTAGGCCTTTTTTTTTTTTTTGTGGTACTGGGGATGGAACACAGAGGCTTTCTACCTCTGGGCTATACTCCCAGACCTTTTTTTTAAAATATTTTATTTGGAAACAGGGTCTCACTAAGTTGCTGAGAGCCTCACTAAGTAGCTGAGGCTGGCTTCAAACCCGTGCGATCCTCCCGTCCCAAGCGCGGAGATTACAAGCGTGCGCCACCACGCCCAGCTTGAGTTCTAGGCTTTGTTCCTAAACTCAATAGTATTAGGCAGAAAAAAAACCGCTCTGAATGTTTCTGTAACGTGAAGATAACCATGCTCTTCAAACTGAGGTGAACGACAAAGTCCCAAAGAGTTGCTCTCATGGCAGAGCACACTCTGACAAGTAATTTCATAAAGGGCAGTACATCCCGACTACCCAGTCCCGCCAATGCTGCGGTTTCTGTCCCCATGTGTACTTTGGATCAGGAGGAGTAGGGAGGCGAGGAGGGAGCATGCGCACTGGTTAAAGCGGGCAGCTTGTCAAGAAGCAGCTATCAGCCAGTGTTCTTCCTGACATCAAGGAGGCAATATTACACCCTTTGGTCCGCAAAATGCATCAAGGGTCTACATGTTCATTTGATCTTCAGTTTGCAATATAAAGAAAATGTAGTTGACTTCCATCTGTTTTCTGCTGTCTAAACAATGTTTAATGACAAAACAGAAGGTTAAATTCAGTTTCAGAAAACCCCATAGGGAGCAAAACTTTCTTCATATAAAAGTAGCTTCCTAGAACTGGGTATGGTGGCGCACGCTTGTAATCCCAGTATTTGAGAGGCTGAGACAGGAAGATTGAAGGTTCGCAGCCAGCCTCAGCTCCTCCGCAACTTATTGAGACCCTGTTTCAAAAATAAAAAATAAAGTCGGGCATGGTGGCACATGCTTGTAATCCCAGCGCTTAGGAGACTGAGACAGGAGGATTGTGCAGGTTTGAAGCCAGCCTCAGCTACTTAGTGAGGCTCTCAGCATCTTAGTGAGACCCTGTTTCCAAATTTAAAAAAAAAAAAAAAAAAAAAAATATATATATATATATATATATAAAAATAAAATAGGTCTGGGAGTATAGCCCGGAGGTAGAAAGCCTCTGGGTCCCACCCCCCCAGTACCACCAAAAAAAAAAAAAAAAAAGGAAAACAAAAATAAAAACAAAAAACAGGTTCCTCAAAAACAGCAGTCAAGCTGGGCATGGTGGTGCACACTTATAATCCGAGTTCTTTTGTGTGTGTGTGTGTGTGGTACTGGAGTTGGAACCCAGGGGCATTCTACCTGCAAGCTATACCCCCAGCCCTATTTTTTATTCTTTATTTTGAAACAGGGTCTCACTGAATTGTGGAGGGCCTAAGTAGTAGCTGAAGGTGGCTGCAACCCGGGATCCTCCTGTCTCAGCCTCCCAAATGCTGGGATTACAAGGGCACGCCACCACGCCTGGCTTCCCAGTTCTTGAAAGGCTGAGAAAGAACTCCCAGGTTCCACCGGGCGTGGTGGCTCACGCTTGTAATACCAGCATTTGGGAGGCGGAGTCAGGAGGATCACAGAGGTTCGAAGCCAGCCTTGCTGGTTTAAGAGACCCTGTTTCCAAATAAAAAATATAAAAATCGGTCTGGGAGTGTAGCTGGAGGTAGAAGGGCTTCCAGGTACCCCAGTACCTTCACCAAAAAATAAAAATAAAAAATAAAAACTAGCAGAAAAATGTTTTGATTACCACCTCATTCATCCAGGCCCTGCAGATTACAAAGACCTTGAGGCCCACAGATGCCACAAAGCACCCGCAGGAAGACCTAAAGCCCCAGGTTTCCTCGAGTCCTCCCCAGGCCACGCTGCACTGCTCTTCCCCACATACTCAGCTCTCGCTGGCTTGACCTCTAGCCTACCTTGGAGGCAGGACACGTAGGAACTGCTCCCTTACTTTCCCTCCAGTGAAACTTTCCAGGGATTCTTTAGGGGACAGAAATCACTGACTCAGCTATGGGGCAAAAGGCTGTGGCTGATCCAAATCTAACCTCAGCAATTCCAGCTTTCTGCTTTGTCACCTCAGGTACTCAAAACAATGGCGAGACTATCAACTCCTAGAGGCTTTGCGGTGAAAGCTGAGGCACCTGATTGTGCACAAATGCCCAGCAAACCCAGCAGCCGCAGGGCCGTGGGCTTTTAAGCCATCTGTGCCCTCAGCTGTTAAAGTCGAGGGTCCTCCCACCCTTAGGCCCAAATGACGTATGGACGCCAGCCAGAAGGTCTAGAAGGAGACAATTCTAAGGTACTGAGACAGATGCTGGAAACGTGGCAAAATCAAACCCAGGCAGGTTTAGTGGCCTTTTCTTCCTTTACGAAGGGGATCCAAGGCAAACCCCGTTCCCCCAGACTAAAGGAAACACACCAGCCAAAGGAGCCTGGTCCTTGCCCTCAGGGGTTCATGGAAATTCCAGCAAAACAAAAGCATCACTGTGGAGTTGAGTGAAATAGTACACGTGCACTCACACAATAAGGTGGGGAGGAAGGAGTAAGAAAAAGTTGCTCTGAGGAGATGACATCAGTCACGGCACAGAATAAAACAAGGATCATGAACAACGAGAATGCCCACAACCAGTCATACACTTTCCCTGCTCTCCATGCCTTATTTTTGGTGATTGAACACCGGGGCATTCTACCTCTGAGCTACACCACTAGCCCTTTTTAGTTTTTTTGTCTGAAACTGGATTTTGCTAGGTTGCTAATAGTCTCGTTAATTTGCTGAGGTTGCCCTCAAATATGCGATCCTTTTGCTTTAGCCTCCTCCTAAGTCTGGAAGTACAGGCGTGAACCACCATGCCTGGTTCTGTTCTATATCTTTTTGTGAGATCCTTTCCCCGTTTTTTTTTTTTTTTCGGTACTAGGATGGAACGCAGGGGCATTTTACCCCCCAGTGACACCCTCAGCCCTATCTTTTTATTCTTTATTTTGAAACAGGGTCTCACTGAGTTGCAAAGGGCTGTACTAAGTAGCTGAGGCTGTCTGCGAACCACAATCCTCCTGTTTCAGCCTCCCAAATGCTGGGATTACAAGCATGTGCCACCATGCCCGGGTTCCTTTTCCAGTTCTAACAGCCATATGACTAAGTATCTAACACTCAGAATAGACTCTCAAACCAAACAACTCATCTATGAAACACATTCTATAAATTATTACTTTGTGAGCACAAAAGGTTTTCATATCAAAAGCCAGGCGCAGTGGCGCACCCCTGTAATCCCAGTGCTTGGGAGGCTGAGACAGGAGGATTGTGCAGGTTCGAAGCTAGCCTCAGCTACTTAATGAGGCTCTCAGCTACTTAGTGAGACCCTGTTTCCAAATAAAGTGTAAAAAATTTGGTCTGGGAGTATAGCCCGGAGGTAGAAAGCCCCTGGGTTCCACCCCCAGTACCACCATTATCATTATCATTTAAAAAATTATTTAAATGCATGGTTTATTTATATTTCACCCTACTGTTTCACATTTTCTGTATTTCTGTATGTTTGTAGCTGTCTCAAAGGTAGTACATATAATTCATAAATAAGCACATATACTGGAGGCTGTTCTGGTCTACACAATACTGTTGACATACTGAGCAATCAAAAAACTGTAGCTTCTCATCCATTCACTCATCCCTGCACCCAGAGTTTGTTGATACTTTGTATCATTTATAGAGGCTATCTGTATATGACCCATGAGCTGCATACATTTCTACCATCTGTATGAGATTCTGGGGCTGTAACAATAAATGAATTAGACTTCACTTCTACCTTCTTAGAGCTCATGTTCTGGTGAAGAATACAGATTCTAAACAGAGTCCAACTGCTGGGCCTGGTGGCGCACGCTTGTAATCCCCGTGCTTGGGAGGCTGAGGCCGGAGGATCCCACAGGTTCAAAGCCAGCCCCAGCTACTTAGTGAGGCTCTCAGCAACTTACTGAGGCGCTGTTTCCAAATAATATAAATAATAGGTCTGGGAGTGGAGCCCGGAGGTAGAAAGCCTCTGGGTTCCACTCCTAGTATCACCAAAAAACAAACAAACAAATAAACAAAAAACAGAGTCCAGAGCTGCAACCTCGACAGGGACATTTCATGGAAAAAGCATGGTTTTGTGTACACAGCTGCAGCAGCCCTCATCAAGGATTACACTTGTAATCCCAGTATTGGGAGGCGGAGACAGGAGGATCGCAGCTGTGGCCAGCCTCAGCTACTTAGTGAGGCCCTCCATAACTTAGTGAGATCCTGTTTCAAAATAAAGAATAAAAAAATAGGACTGGGGGTATAGCTCAGAGGTAGAATGCCCCTGGGTTCCATCCCCAGTACCAAAAAAGAAAAAGAAAATAAGGCTGGGGGTGGGGGGTGGTTGTACCTAGGAGGTGGAACATCCCTGGGTTCAATCCTCAACAACACAAAAAAGCAAACCTATATATCCTCCTAAATAGCTCTCTGTATATGCTTCTCATTTAATCTGCACAGCAACTCTGCTAGAGAAGTACTGGACAGTTATGCCAATACATATTTATATTTTAAAATTAACGAGAAAAGGAAAAGGGAGGGAAGGAGGGGGAGGGAGGGAGAAGGGGTATGTGTGACTGTCAGATTAACCTGGCTAAGGCCCTGGAGCTATGGACTGAAGTCGGCCTGACTCTGAGTCCACTCACTCACTCTTTCCCCCTTATTCCCACCACGGGCCTGCACAGTGTTTGCTAGCAAGAACAGATCATTGTTTACTGGAAAACCCCAGGGCACAGGGGTATAGATTAGCCCTGAGGTCACAATGGCATCTTGTTGGCAAGGCTGCATGTAAGGAGTATCAGGATATCAAAGGCTGGATGCCAGCTGCAGCTGTACAGGACGCCTGCTCCCGTGCTTCCTGGGGAGCCAGGAATGACCTAGTAAGCAGCAGGATTAAACCCGGGACACCTTTTCTTTCAGATAATGATAGGAACCTGCAAGTCAAGAGTGATCTCAGACCGGACACATGTGAGGAAATAGCTGTTCCTGCCACCTTCGGCCAGCTGCACGTCTGGCGGAGTACCAGAAGGAAGAGTATTTTTAGACTTCCATTACATCTATAAACAGAGACATATAAGCTCTCCACACTATACAATTATACAATTCACCTTTCAGTCAGCCAGCTCCTGGAGCCTTCCTTGTAAATATATACTTGCCATTCACTTCTGCAAATGTGATCAAGGACTCTGATCTGTCAAGATGCACAAATGATGGTGGTGCCTATTTATAATCCCAGTACCGGAGGCTAAAACAGGTGGATTGCTGGTTCGAAGCCATTCTCAGCAACTTAGCAAGGCCCTCTCTGCAACTTAGTGAGACCCTGTTTCCAAATAAGAAATAAAATTGGGCTGGGAGCTGTGCATGGTGGTGCATGCTTGTAATCCCAGCATTCGGGAGGCTGAGACAGGAGGATCGGGGTTTGAGGACAGCTTCAGCTACCTAGTGAGGCCATTTGCAGCCCAGCGAGACCCTGATTCAAGATAAAGAATAAGTGGGGTGTGGTGGCACATGCTTATATACCCCGTGCCTGGGAGGTGGAGGGAGGATTGCGCAGGTTCAAAGCCAGCTATGCTGGCTTAAGAGACCCTGTTTAAAAAAAAAAAAATTGGGCTGGGGGTATATCTCAGAGATAGAATGCCTCTGGGCTCAATCCCCTGTCTGTCTGTCTGTCTGTCTGTCTGTCTCTCTCTCTCTCACACACATACGCAAATGACTTGTGATTATTACCGTCACCAAACTGGTTCAAAGTTCTGTTCAGAGTGATGCTGGTGATGGAGACAATCTTGGCATTCAAAGAAATAAAAATATTCTTTCCTGCCCTTGTTCTCTCATCTAATACTGCTGAAAGTCAATCCTGGCCGCTGCTCAGCAAAGAGGCGGGTATGTAAATGTATGACCCACCTTCTCAGAGTCTCCTCCAGGCTGGTTGACCCACAAACAGAGATGATATACTCTGAAGACAACGAGTAGCCAGGCAGGTGGTGTGTCTGGAACTTGGGAGGCTCAAATAGGATTGTAGGTTTGAGGCCAGTCTCAATAATTTAGTGAGACCCAACAAAACACAGCTGGAGATATAGCATGGAGGCAGAACACCTCTGAGTTAAATCCCCAGTACCAATTTAAAAAAGAAAAATCAGCCCTCTGGAGGGAACTGAAGTCAGGTGAGGGGTGGGTGGGGAGTGTGGATAGAAAGCTACCCCTCCCTTTCCGTTTTTTTTTTTTTCTTTGCAGTACTGGGGATGGAACGCAGGGTCATTCTACCTCCAAGCGGCACCCCCAGTCCTATGCTATTCTTTATTTTGAAACAGGCCCTCACTGAGTGGCAGAGGGCCTCACTAAGTAGCTGAAGCTGGCCACGAACCTGAGATCTTCCTGTCTCCCAAGTACTGGGATTACAAGCCTGAGTCACCATGCCTGGCCCTTTCCATGGCTTTTAAGGAGGCCGTGTGCAGAGGTGGCATTTCAGCTCAATGCAGAAGGGCTCCTGGCAGAGGGACACTCCAGGCAGAGGGGACACAGGCAGTGCAGTGGTGTGATCTGATGGAAAAGGGGACTGGAGAATCAGCTCAATAGTCAGCACCCGAGGCCAGTGCTGTTGGCCTCTTGCAGAGTCCACCCCACCTTTTCCTCAGTGGTGCAGGGCATGGCCCAGAAGGCCTTTTCTCCTCTGGCAATGCTTAGTCATAAGTTTTTATTTCAAATGCCAGGGGCTCTGGGAAACCCAATGACCGGGGCAAAAGTTGGCACTCTTCTCCTGAACTCGTAGAGCATTTGGCTCACACCCTATTACAGAGTTTTTATGGTGTCTTGTAATCATCTGGTTATGTCACATCTCTCCAAGAAACCAAGCTCTCCCCATGGCCAGAGGCGTGCTCTGCCATCACTGGCATGGAGAGTTCCATTCATCTGCTCAAAAAAGTCTGCTTGAGTGCCTATTTTGTGCCACAAAGGGATGTACTGGTGAATAAGCAGAATTCCTGACCTCGAGGAGCTCACAACTAACACTATGTCTGGGTATTTTGGATTTCTAGGGCCTAGCACTAGGTCTGACTCACACAGGTCTGGCAGTGTAGCTTGGACATAGAATGCCCCTGGGTTCTGGGTTAAATTCTCACACGCACGCACGCATGCACGCACACATGCAGTTGATGCACACCCCATAATTTTTTTCTTTTTGTGGGGGGGTAGTATTAGAGGGTAGAACCCAGGGGATTTCTACCTCTGGGCTACACCCCCAGGCCTATTTTTTTTTTATAATTTATTTGGAAACAGGGTCTCATAATTTGCTGAGAGCCTCACTAAATAGCTGAGGCTGGCTTTGAACCTGCGCGATCCTGTTTCAGTCTCCCAAGCACTGGGATTACAAGCGTGCATCACTAAACCCAGCTCCCATAATTTCTATGTACAGAAGCAGGCTTTGAGAAAAGAAATCCATAAGCCTTATTCCTGTTGACCAGAAAGTCACATACTTGTTTCTAAGAGGCTCACCAACACTAGGTGACAAACTAATGAAGTAAATAGAATAGGTGGCTGTGTGTGTGTGTGTGTGTGTGTGTGTGTGTGTGTGTGTGTGTGTGTGTGTTACTGGGGATTGAACTCAGGAGCTTTCTACCTCTGAGCCACACACCACCACTTTTTATAAAGAATAAAAAAAACCTTTTGTGGCACTGGGGATGGAACCCAGGGCATTTTACCTCTGAGCTACACCCCCAGACCTATTTTTTTATCCTTTATTTTGAAACAGGGTCTCACTGAATTGCAAAGGGACTCACTAAATAGCTGAGGCTGACTTTGAACCACGATCTTCTTGTCTCAGCCTCCCAAATGCTGGGATTACAAGTGTGTGCCACCACGCCCGGCTTCAAAAAATTTAAATTTTAAACATGGCTTAACTAAGTTGCTGAGGCCATGAACCTGTGATCCTCCTGTCTCAGTCTCCCAATTATTGGAATTACAGATGTGGGCCACCATGCCCTCCTTGAATAGGTGGCTTCTAATTCAGTTTCTGTGCTAATGCTGCCCTCTAGGGATAGAAATTAAAAAAGCACTATGGGCTCCACTTGCCTGCTTTGGGACAGTACGCTGCTCTAGCTAAAACAGGGCCACAGTGGCCTGCTTTTTACTGTGTCAACACAGGCCCCCCTATGATGGCCATCAGAGACAATATCTTAAAGGTTTAGAAGCCAGGCCTTTTACCTCCTGAGTGGAAGTTTCCCTGGAGGCACAACCCCATGGGGCGAGCTGAAGCAGTGCAAATATACACTAGACACCCTAGACGGCTTCCACCTAGTACAGGGGCCCAAAGAATGAATAATTAGGACTTTTTTTTTTTGGTACTGGAGATTGAATCTAGGGGCATTATATTTCTGAGCTACAACCCCAGCCAATTTTACTTTTTATTTTGAAATAGGGTCTCACTAGGTTGATGTGAGTCTCACTACTTGCTAAAGCTATCATTGGACCTGTGATTCTCCTGTCTCAGCTTCCCAAGTACTGGGATTACAGACATGTGCCACGAAGACCAGCTTTAATTAGGGCTTCTAAGGTAAACTGGGAGGTAAATTCTTTCTGGAATAAATGAAAGTTCAGTTTTACCTTTATCAACATAACTACAAACAAACCGGGCGTGGTAGCGCATGCTTGTAAGCCCAGCATGTGGGAGGCTGAGACAGGAGGATTGCATAGGTTCGAAGCCAGCCTCAGCTACTTAGGCCCTTTGCAACTCAGTGAGATCCTGTTTCAAAATAAAGAATAAAAAAATAGGGCTGGGGGTGTTGCTCAGAGGTAGAATGTCCCTGGGTTCTGTCCCCAGTACCGCAAAACAAAACAAAACAAAAACAAAAAAAACTACAAACAAAAACACCAATTTCCTCATAGTAGACAAACACTGATGACTGTTCCTCTCCAAAGCCTATAACAGATCAATGGGCTGGGTCATTTCAATAAGTGGACATTCATTTAGAAATCTGAAGAAAAACACCTGCATTCTTACCAGGAATTTGAAGTCCTGGCCAGGGAAGGTCTCTCTGAGGTGTATTTAAGACATAAGAGCAGGTGTGGTAAACCGGGTGTGGTGGTGCACACTTGTAATCCCAGCATTTGGGAGGCTGAGACAGGAGGATCGAGGTTTGTGGTCAGCCTCAGCTACTACTTGGTGAGGCTCTTTGCAACTCAGTAAGACCCTGTTTCAAAACAAAGAATGAAAAAATAGGGTTGGGGTGTAGCTTGGAGGTAGAATGCCCCTGGGTTCCGTC
The DNA here is from genome assembly GCF_963383645.1 of Muscardinus avellanarius. NCBI lineage: Eukaryota > Metazoa > Chordata > Mammalia > Rodentia > Gliridae > Muscardinus > Muscardinus avellanarius. The sequence goes on along the minus strand of NC_137796.1, from coordinate 74,442,773 downwards.
CCTAGTACTGCAAAAAAAAAAAAAATAAAATAAAATAAAATAAATATAAAAGAATGGGTGTGATGGCGCATGCTTATAGTCCCAGTGCTTGGGAGGCTGAAACAAGAGGATCACAGGTTTGTGGCCAGCTTCAGCTACTTGGTGAGGCCTCTGGGTTCAATCCCCAGTACCACAAAAAAAAAAAAAAAAAAAAAAAAAAAAGACTTAAGAAAGATGGGGGAGATGTGCTTGTAATGTCCCTGGGAAAGAATTCCAGGCAAGGAGGAGGTAGGAGACTAGTCAGAGCTGCAAGCCCGAGTCTGTGTGGGTGTGAGGCTGCCTGGGCCTGGTGGATGACCAAGGTCCTGGATGGCATCCAGACTATGCAGAGGATTAAGAAGAGTCTCCTACGATGGTTCCACATGAGCTAATTCTTCTTCTTCTTCTTCTTTTTTTTTTTTTTGTGGTACTGAGAATGGAATGGAACCCAGGGACATTCTTCCTCCAAGCTCTACTCTCAGCCCTATTTTTTATTCTTTACTTTGAAACAGGGTCTCACTGAGTTGCGGGTGGCCTCACTAAGTAGCTGAGGCTGTTTGCAAACTGGGATCCTCTCATCTCAGCCTCCCAAACGCTGGGATTACAAGTGTGCACCACCACGCCCCGCCACATGAACTAATTCTAAAGAACCTGGATCTGTCAGATCCCCTTTCAAGGGGCGCTCTCAGCCTGCATGCCCCCACAGGCCTGGGACTTGCCCGCCTCCACGCCATGCTCAGGGGTTCAGTTTTCACAGCCTGGAAAGAGTAGGAGGGCAGAGGTTGTGACTCAGCTGCTTCCTGAGGCGTCTGTTCACCACAGATGTGCCACACAACACAAATTTGTGGGTCCAAGGTCATTAGAGCCAAGATTTTTAAAACTCAGAGGCCAACCATTTGGTGGGTTGTGGAATAATTTTTGATGACCAATGTATTTCTTTTTTAAATAGAAAAACTAAAACAGAAAATATGAGAGTGTATTCTACATGTCAAATATTTGTTCTGTAAAACCACTGTTTTAGTGAGAGATACATACATGTATATATGGATTGATTTTATGACAATTTATATTTCACATTGTGTAGGTCAAAGGCAAAATGTTAAAAAACCATTAACTTGGGATCCATTCAATTATTCCAAAAGCAGAGGGTCTTTCTTGTATTAGGAACTCACAGGGTTCACTATGAGGAACTGAAAAAATGGCCCATATCTGGCTACCTGGAGACACAGAACCACTGTCTTCCTGAGGCCTAGGAATAGCAATGGGAGTGGGTGGTGGTGAGCCTACTACTAGATTTTTTTTTTTTGGTGGTACTGGGGTTCCTGAAAACCCTTCTACCTCTGGGCTATACTCCCAGATCTATTTTTATATTTTTTATTTGGAAACAGGGTCTCTTAAGCCAGCGCGGCTGGCTTCGAACCTGCTTGATCCTCCTGTCTCCGCCTCCCAAGCGCGGGGATTACAAGCGTGCGCCACCACGCCCGGCTCTACTAGACATTTTAAACTCAAACCCTGATATCAGTTGGATGAGAGACAAGCCCTGAGCAAAGCCCTGAGCAATGACCTTGTCTTTGCTTCCGGCATGAGCTCTCTCTGGATGTCCCGGAGCTAGCTGGGAATCCTGGCCTGGCAAGAGCAAACAGCAAAGCCAGCTCTTCCCTGCTCAAGCTCCAGTGTCACCATGGACCAGAAGAGAGGCTGCAGATTCTGGGAGGCCAGGAGGGACTGAGGGCATTTCAGCACTCCTCTCTATGCCCAGGTTGACAAAGGCTGGCCTTAAACGGCCCAAGCTAGGCACAGGAGCCACAGAGGCTCCAACCCCTCCTAAGGGAGACTTTGGCCTTGCTTCTTGGATGCAAGTGCAGCTTCAGCCTTGCAGGCCATTTGGCTCTGGCACTTCAGGGCACTCTGTGAAGCCAGCAGTGGTAATTTATGGACCCAGAGGGGAGAAGTATATGGAGCAGTCTGAACAACTTAGGGTTGACAGCACCCCTTGATGGACATCAGAGAGAACATCTCAAAAGATTTATAGCCCAGGCTTTTTACCTCCTAAATGGAAGTTTCCCAGGAGGCACATCCCTGTGGGGTGAGCTATAGCAGTCTGTTGCCTCAGGAGGCAGCCTGCAGCTGGGCACCAAATGCACACAAGACACTTAGGCCAAATGGCTGACACTCAGTACAGGGGCCCCAAAATGCATGACTAGAATAAGAAGAAAGCCAGGCATGGTGGCCCACCATTCAAATCCAGTACTTGGGAGGCTGAGACAGGAGGATCACAGGTTCAAAGACAGCCTCAGCAAGTAGTGAGACTCTCATTAACCTAGTGAGACCCTGTTTCAAAAATAAAAATAGGGTTGGGGGTGTAGCTCAGAGGTAGAAAGGCCCTCAGGTTCAATTTCCAGTATCAAACCAAACCAAGCAAGCAAGCAAGCAAACAAACAAACAAACAAACAAGAAAACAAGAAAAGAATAAGAAGAGAAACTGTACTTAAGAGGAATGGACTGAGAGCATGGTGCACAGGCCAATGAGGCCCTGGAGCTGGAAGGACATTCCTAGAAACTGTGTTGCTTCAAATAATAAAGCTAACAGTAGAAAACAAAGACAGACATCTTTACATTTGGGGGCCAGGAAAAGATGCCTCAAATAAGCTCCCCAAATACAAATCATAAGGATAAAAAAAACTAAACTGAGCAGTTTCAGTCTAAAAAGGACACCACGAGAGCGGGAGTGGTGGTGCACGCTTGTAATCCCAGTACTTGGGAGGCTGAAATAGGAGGATCACACAGGTTCGAAGCCAGCCCCAGCTACTTAGTGAGGCTCTCAGCAACTTAGTGAGATCCTGTTTCTAATAAAATATGAAAATAGGTCTGGGAGTGTAGCCCAGAGGTAGAAAGTCCCCGGGTCCCATCCCCAGTAACACACACACACACACACACACACACACACACACACACACACACACGACACTGCGAAGGTAAAAGAAGATGTGTGACAGACTTAAAGATACTTTGGACATTTTTTTTTTTTGGTGGTACTGGGGGTGGAACCCAGAGGCTTTCTACCTGCAGGCTATACTCCCAGACCTTTTTTGATATTTTATTTGGAAACAGGGTCTCACTAAGTTGCTGAAAGCCTCACTAAGTAGCTGAGGCTGGCTTTGAACCTGTGCAATCCTCCTGTCTCAGCCTCCCAAGCGCGGGGATTACAAGCATGCGCCACCACGCCCAGCTACTATGGACATTTATAAGGAGAACAGGGCCGGGTGAAATAGGAGGATCACACAGGTTCGAAGCCAGCCCCAGCTACTTAGTGAAGCTCTCAGCAACTTAGTGGGACTCTGTTTCCAAATAAAATATAAAATAGGTTTGGGAGTGTAGCCTGGAGGTAAAAGTCCCCTGAGTTCTATCCCCAGTACTATATAAATAAATAAATAAATAAATAAATAAATAAATAAGGAACAGGATTAATAAGTATCTAGAATGTACAGGAAACTGGTAAAAACCAAGAAGTACAAAACAAGAAATCTAATAGAAAGATGGGTTAAGGATATGGACAGGAAAATCACAGGGGGGAGATGTTCACCCTTAGTAGCCAACAGAACACATGAGAACATCAGCCTGGAAGAAATGAGAAAGCCAGCCCACATCAAATGCTGGTGAGGCTGTGGGTTAAAGGAACCACTGTGCAGAGCTGGAGAAAGTGTTACAACTGGGTCGCTTCAGGCCTGGGTTGCTTACTGAACACAGCTGAATGAGGAGGCTCTCAGAGTGATCTGGTGCTTGGCTTTTGACAGTGAAGAGGAGGTACATGGTGTGTGAAGGAGAAGAGCTAGAACAAGTAGGTGCCGTGTATGCTAAACTTCCGTGTGCTCAACAAGCAGCATTTGCAGGAAACAACACAGACTTAAAAATGTAACAGCAAAGTAAATAAGTTAACACATAGAACATTCTTTTTATTTTATTTTATTGTGCCACCACACCCTCTCTAATCTCATTTCTATCCCCAAAGCTGGATGTGGTGGTGCACACTTGTAATCCCAGTACTTGGGAGGCTGAGACAGATGATTGAAGGTTCACAGCCAGCCTCAGCTACTTAGTGAGGCTTGCTGCAACTTTAGTTTGACCCTGTTTCAAAATAAATAATAAAAGAGCTGGGCGTGGTGGCACACGCTTGTAATGCCACGCTTGGGAGGCTGAGACAGGAGGATCGCACAGGCTCAAAGCCAGCCTCAGCTACTTAGTGAGGCCCTTTGCAACTCAGTGAGACCCTGTTTTAAAATAAAGAATAATAATAAAAAAAAATAGGGCAAGGGGCTGTAGCTCGGAGGTCAAATGCCCCTGGGTTCCATCCCAGACCCACAAAAAAATAAAATAAAGTAAAATAAATAAAATAAAATAAAATAAAACAGGGCTGAGGAGATAGCTCAGAGGTAGAATGCCCCTGGGTTCAATCCCTAGTACTACACACACACAAATGGTGCCTGCAAAATCTGCTCTGGCTTGACCTTACTGATGCTTTCCCATTGCCTGTTTCTACCTCCTGGCCACTACTCACTGCCTTGTGATGCAGGGACACTGGGCCAGTCCTTTAGCCTACAGTACAAATCATCTTAGGGGGCATCTTTCAGCATAGGCAGAACACTGCCGACACCAGTCTCTAGTTGGGGAGGAGGAGGAAAATGTTGAGACCTTCTCACTTTAGTAGAGGACAAGCCTCTCTGATGAGGGCCTGCTCAGTTCTCAACAGCCTTTCTCACAGCTCCTATCCCATGAGTCTGTGTAGTGGGAAATGAAAATACATCGATCAGTGCCTAGGTATCATTAGGCTCATCCTAATTTCTTAGGACATGAGTAGTGTCACTGTGATTTTAAGAAGTACCTTACTGTCAAAACAAAACACCAAAACACTAAGACTCAACAGTGGAAGATGTCATAGAGATGCGCACAGTCAGTGGCACATTTGATAATGGGATTAATCCTGCAGAGCCTGCGTTGTCTGGGAGTGTATCTCAGAGGTAGAATGCCCCTGGGTTCAATCCCAGTATCCTCCCCAGCCCCACAAAAGAGAGCAAGAGAGCAAGAGTGCACGTGTATGTGTACACGGAGAGGAAAGGGGAGGGGATGCTGCAGTGTGCTGGGAACTGGCTAGTCAGCAACAAGCCCATCTCCCTCCCTGCACACTGAAGTAGGTCCTACTTCTACCTGGTGATATCTTGTAAAATCCAATAGAGAGCCAGGCGTGGTGGTGCACGCCTGTAATCCCAGCAGTTGGGAGGCTGAGACAGGAGGATTGCACAGGATCAAAGCCAGCCTCAGCTACTTAGTGAGACTCTCAGTAACTTAGTGAGACTCTGTTTCCAAATAAAGTATAAAATAGGTCTGGGAGTTTAGCCTGGAGGTAGAAAAGCCTCTGGGTTCCACCCCCAGTATCACCAAAAATAAATAAAATAAAAAAATAAATAAATGTCCAATACAGAATTCCAACCACTTGCAATCCTAGAGTGATGTGATTCCAAGCTCAGTGTTGGGGTTTCTGGAACCAAGAGAGGCAGAAGTAACTGGCTTATTAACCTTGAGTCCCATTCAACCACTAGAGAACACTGATAATTCATGCCTCAAATTTTGTGATCACTTAGGAATTTTGTGATCACTGATGTCATTCATAATAACAAAAATGTAAGAAGCAGTTTCCTGGAACCACAAACTTCAGCCCTAACTTACAAAAAAAAAAACAAAACAAAAAAACTCCTAGGTGAACATCCAGAGGGCATGCAGCAACACTATCCTTCCAGGATACTTGTACTTCCATACACACGCCAGAAAGTACATGCACATGAGGAACAGGGCTTCCATATAGTTGTACAATTGGTAGTTACTGTTTGTATAACCTCTTTCTTTTTTCTTGCAGTACTGGGGATGGAACCCAGGGGCATTCTATCTCCAAGCTATACCCCCAGCCCTAATTTTTATTTTTTATTTTGAAACAGGGTCTCAGTGAGTTGCAAAGGGCCTAAGTAGCTGAGGCTGTCCACGAACCTGCGATCTTCCTGTCTCAGCCTCCCAAATGCAGGGATTACAAGCATGCACCACCATGCCTACCCAGGGTGGACCCCCATTTTCTTTGCAATATGAGCCATACTCCCATGGTCAGCTTATGAAAGGGGCAGAGAATACAGGGGACTGCACACTGGCAAAGTTCTGTAGAATGCTTTTCCTCCAAAGAACATGGAGCCTGCACCATTTGCCAGGAGAAGGAAAAAAACAAAGGTAAAGCAAATGCAAACCTGGGCATGGTGGAGCACGCTTGTAATGCCAGTACTTGAAAGGCTGAGGGACTGCAGGTTCGAGGACAGTCTCAGCAATTAGTGAGACTCTCATCTACCTAGCAAGACCCTGTTTTATTTATTTATTTATTTATTTTTGTTGGACTGGGGTTCCTGGAAGCCCTTCTACTTCCGGGCTACACTCCCAGACCTATTTTATATTTTTGAAACAGGGTCTCTTATGCCAGCGCAGCTGGCTTTGAACCTGCGCGATCCTCCTGTCTCCGCCTCCCAAGCGCGGGGATTACAAGCGTGCGCCACCACGCCTGGCCAAGACCCTGTTTTAAAATAAAAAAAGTAAAATAGGGCTGGGGTATAGCTGGAGGTAGAATATCCCTGGGTTAAATCCTTAGTAACACATACACACGAAGAAGAAGAGGAGGAGGAGGAGGAGGAGGAGCAGCAGCAGCAGCAGCAGCAAATGTAAGGCTAGAGTCACACCTTTAGTCCCTCCTACCCACTTGGAAAATTCTGTGGTAGTATTGAGGGAAAAGGTATAAACAGGTACTTTTTTTGTGTGTCTTTTTTTGCAGTACTGGGGATGGAGCCCAGGGTCATTGTACCTCTCAGCTACGCCCCAGCCCTATTTTTCAGGTTTTTTAAAAATTTTAAATTTATTTTATTTCATTTTGGTATTACTAGGGTTGGAACCCAGAGGCATTCTACCTCCGAGCTATGTCCCAGCCCTATTTATTTATTATTTTTTGTGTGGGTCTAAAGATGGAACCCAGGGGCATTTGACCTCTGAGCTACACCCCCTGCCCTATTTTTTTCCCCTCTATTTTGAAACAGGGTCTCATTAAGTTGCAGAGGCCTCACTAAGTAGCTGAGGCTGTTTGCGAACAGCGATCCTCCAGTCTCAGCCTCCCAAATGCTGGGATTACAAGCGTGCGCCACCATACCCGGCTTATTCTTTATTTTGAAATAGGGTCTCACTAAGTAGCTGAGGCTGTCTGCAAACCTGTGATCCTCCTGTCTCAGCCTCCCAAGTACTGGGATAACAAGTATGCGCCACCATGCCTGGCTTTTTTTTTTGAAACAGGGTCTCACTGAGTTGTGAAGGGTCTTGCTAAGTAGCTGAGGCTCCACGAACCGTAATCGTCCAGTCTCTGCCTCCCGAATGCTGGGATTACAATCATGTACCACCACGCCCGGCCAGGTACTTCTTAACAAGTGCACAACCGGTGAATGGGTGAAGACAGTCCTTCCGTCTGGACCTTTACTGGAGGCAGAGTTGACACTGAACTTCACAGGTGCCATTTATATGGTGGGCCTGCACATGGAGCAACAAAGTGTGCTTTGACAAGGTCCCTAAGGGATTCTGGCATACAGTAAAATTCAAGACGCCCTGACCTCTTTCCATTCAAGTCTTGGTTTTGTTGATCCTTTGTTATTTCTATGCAGAGAATAAAGTTCATCCCAAAGCATGCTTAGTCCCTACCCCACTTGCTTTTTAGTTTCTTCATGTCCACCAACCCAAGGTGACCTTTGGAAGCAAAAGTGCAACTGAGGTGATGTAACTGGGACTTGTAACAGAGTACGTGGAAATGTGACTTCCCTCTCCCTTTCTCAAGCAGTGTTTCCAGTCTTAATCCATGGCCTGCCTGGAGAACGTGCAGTATTGGCCATAGAAGGATCTATCTGTAGCCTTTCTCGGGGTGAGAGTCTGGGAACTACCCTGCCCCTCTCTGTGCGGTCCTTGAGTGACTCCTGCAAACTGGCCCCGTGGAGAGCTGCCAGAGTGGGAGCTTTCTTTGGTATTTACTAATATCATTGTTTTCATTCTTAATTTTTTCCTACTGCAACGTTCAGAGTAACACAGAGAGATGACAGGACTAAATGCCAGCAAAAGCAATATCCCAGGCTCTGTAAGCGGCACCCTACCCAGGCCCAGCAGCACCGCTCTGTGTGCCTGTCTCAGGGCTGGGTCACCTGAGGAACACATAGGGCACATGTGCTGATATCAGATCTGTCTTTGGCTGACCCCAGCTGTAACTGTCCTCCTGTCTTTATAATGCTTTCCTGAAATCACACCTACTGAAAGACACATCATCGGTCTGTGCTGGTTATGGGCAGAACTGTGTCCCTCTCAAATTCACATGCTGAAGTCCTGAACTCTGGAATCTTGGAAAGTGGCTGTTGAAGACAGGGCCGTTGGAGAGGTGATTAAGCGAAAATGAGGTGGGTAGAGTGGATCCTGATCTAGTCTGACTGGTGTCCGTATAAGAAGAAATTTGGACACACAAGACACATGAGTGAGGAATGCAAAAGGAGAAAGACCCTGCGAGGTCACAGTGAGGAGATGTGCCAGACAGGGAGAGAGGCCTCAGGGGACACCAATCCTGCCAACACCTCGGATTTTTAGAAGAGAAAACATCTGTGCCTTTGACTCACAGGTAGTGATGATTTGACAGATGGGAAATAGGCTGTAGAGACTGTGACTAAGTCCCAGTAAGCCAAGAGTGCTACCAATGTATTTTCCAACCAGATGAGCAGCACGCAGCTTCCTGGAAGCAGCGTCCCCTAAATACATGTTTACTCTAAGGGGACGATAATCTTGTAGTTGTATCAGTTACTCTGGTTTTTTACTAATGTTTATATCAAATGATTCCAGTCTACAAAAGTATCCCGTTTGAGGGCTCTGTTTGTTAAACTTAATAAAAAGAAGCAAAGCAATCAGTCTTTAGGATAAAACCACATACATATGATGTAGTGCCTGGAGTATGCAGATATATTTGTTCTACTGATGAATTTCAATAGGAGTTGGACTCTGAATTGATATTCTTGGGAACAAAGAGAAGTTTCCAGAATCCAAAGAATACATGTTGAATTAACATATTCTCTTGCTGGTATCCATCCACAAATAGTTATGATCCTTAGGTGTGATTAGTTGAACCTATTTTATTTTTTATGGTCCTGGAGATTGAATTCAGAGGCATTCTATCTCTGAGCTACACTTCTACCCCTATTTTTAATTTTTCTTTTGAAACAGGGTCTCACTAGGTTGACAAGAGTTTCATTACTTGTTGAGGCTGTCCTTAAACCTGTGATCCTCCTGTCTCAGCATCCCAAATACTAGGATTACAGGCATGTGCCACCATGCCCAGATAATTAAACCTATCTTAACAAGTATTTACCAAGTAAGCCAGACACTGTTGGGAAGTGAAAATGAAGCCATAGATAAGACTCTGTCTGACTGTCAGTAAATCACAGTCTAGAATAAGATCTGTGAATGCAAAATGCCTACATGGGAGGAAGAAAATGCAAGCTTAAAACTGGCATAGTCATACATGGTGATCAGCACTGCCAGGCAGAGATGAGAGTCAGCGTGCCAGTTTTAGAATTAAAGAGAAGCCAGAAAGTGGAGATTTTCTATTGAACTTGATTTTATGAGCTATAGCTAACTAAAATCATTTATACTGTTGATATGACAAAATGTATCTAGATCTGGTCTGGCAGTGTATATTGGAGAAACCAGTTTATAGCTTCTGGGTATGTACTTTATAGAGCAGGTCTGTGGCTGGCACAGCTGGGGGTGACCTCTGGCAAGAAGGAGTCTATAAGTTTGGCTGTATGTTGAGGTTAGTGTGCGCATACACCCACTGAGCCAGCTGGACCCCTGCTGTGGTCCTCGCCCTCCCATCTTATGTACTCTCCCTTTACCATCAAGAGAATGTTCCCCTCACCTTCTCCCTCCCCCGCAACAAAAGGTAAGTACAAGATACCCCCACAACTCTTGCTTGGACAAGGAGGGCTTTCCTCCCACACCAGCCTTACCAGGAACAGCATGCATGACCCATGCATGTGTTCATTCCGATGGGTGTGTAGTGTTGCCCAGGTCTTGGGCACATACGAGCTATCAGGGATGGACCTCAGAGAGTCTCTGTTCAGGGATCAGCTAGCACAGGAGGGAAATAGGGAAGGTGACGCAAGGGAGAGAATGAACCAGCCAGGAGAGGGTCGGTGCACAGCTGCAGGAATGTGGCGGTAGGAGCAGGCCAGATGTGGAAGCATCTCAAGGAGCACTCATAGAGCAATAAGCAACGCCTGGAGGGGTCAGGTGGGAGCGAATACAGGTAAATGTGTTCTTTAGGAAATGTGTGGGGCAGCTAGGGTCCAGGTGGACAGTGCAAGGTGGAAGATGAATGCTAAAGCCTCATGACAGGTGCCAGGGAGGGAGGCCAGGTCGCTGGGTTCTAGGATACTGCTGAGCAGTATTACTGGCTTGAGGGGTTTGAACTTAACCCTCTGGGTTCCACCGCCTGGCTTTGAGGATCCCTAGGGTTAGAAAACTTATAAAAGTACTAATATGTCCTGGCTTTAGCTCAGAAGCTACAATATTTAGGTCTATGGTGTCTCAGCTGACAGGAGCTGGTGTCTATGAGTTTTTCTTCTGCATTTGGACACCCGGAGGCCCCTGAGCTGTCTACACCCCAAACACTCCTCCTAGGGGCAGTATTGCATTTTTCACAAGGACCACCCTGGGTGGGAAGCGAGTGTAATAGCTCAGTGGCTTCTGAGATTCTTCACAGGAGTCCCAGCGTGCAAAGCAGAGCCCTTGCTGCCTGTACATGTCATCAGCGTGGCTTTGTAGATGTGGCTGCTGTTTGGGAACAAGATCAATAAAGCGGCAGGGGAGTGCTGGGCGTGGTGGCCCTCACTTGTAATCCCAGTACTTGGGAGGCGGAGATAGGAGGATTGCAGGTTCAAGGTCAGCCTTAGCAATTTAGTGAGGCCTTGGCAACTTGGTGTGACCCTGTTTCAAAATAAAGAAAAAAAAATGGCTGGGGCTGTAGCTTGGGGGTAGAATGCTCTTGGTTCATTCCCAGCTCAGGTGCACGCGCACTCTCTCACACGCGCGCGCTCTCTCTCTCTCTCTCTCTCTCTCTCTCTCTCTCTCTCTCTCTCTCACACACACACACACACACACACACACACACACACACACACACACACACCAGCATGGCATGGGAGATAGCTGCTAGGAGGGACAATGACAGTAGACTAATCGTTGGGTTTGTGAGAAGCCTGGAGGGAGGAGCCAGGGCAGGAAGAGCAACTAGAGCCCAGGGGCCTAGAAGCTACTGCAGCTCAAACAGGGAAGAGTTAAAGGAAGAGCTGGCAGACTTGTCATTACAGAGGCCTGGAGGGAGGAGAGTCAGGGGATGAAGTGCAGAAGCCCCAGCCACAGTTCAGCATAAGTATATGGAAGAAATCTCTCCATGTGGCTGGATTCAAGAAAATCTGTTTTTCAGAGTCAGGCTGTTATCATAGCCTACCAGAAACATCCTCTGTGCAGGAATACTTGGGGATACTGTTTAAAGAGGAGGCACTTGCTCATTTGTAGTAGTGCAAAGGGGTGAATCTTTAAAGCAAATGTGGACACAGAAAAAAGCAGCAATGCATTTAACTATAGCAAAACTCCCATGACTAATTAAGAAGTTAACTTTTTATTTTAAAGTGATTGTGTGGGAAGAAATAGTAGTTCTGTAACTCTTAGGGAAGGTACTGTCTGCTCAGTGTCTGTGGTAGCTGGGTGCTATAACTGGTGCTTTCCAGACATCACCTCACTCGGGTCTTCCCTCTGTGTACACACCAGGATCAGGGTGGCCAGACATAGATCCCAGGCTTCTGCAGCAGAAGAGGCTTTCCTGAGCTGCATTTCCACAGAAATCACCCTGCTCAGCTGGGTGTGGTGGCACATGCTTGTAATCTCAGTATTTGGGAGGCTGAGATAGCAGGATCCCAGGTTCGTGGTAAGCCTCAGCTATTTGAGGCCCTCTGTAACTTAGTGAGTCCCTGTTTTAAAATTAAAAAAAAAAAAAATGAAATAGGGCTGGGGGTATAGCTGGAGGTAGAATGGCCCTGGGTTCCATCCCCAGTACCACAAAAAGAAGAAGAAAGAAGAAAGAGAAGAAGAAGAAGAAGAAGAAGAAGAAGAAGAAGAGGAGGAGGAGGAGGAGGAGGAGGAGGAGGAGGAGGAGGAGGAGGAGGAGGAAGAGAAATCACTCTGTTCTAATGTCCCTGTGTAAGTTCTTCACATTCCAAACAGGTACAGAGTTCTCCCTAGCCACACACCTGCGAATTTTATTTGAACTTAAGCTAGCAGTAAAAAAGTGCTGACAAAGGTGCAAAAAGTAAGTACAAGTCTGAACCAAGATAAACCCTACCTGTCAGAACAGCTGCCAGGGGACCTCCCAGCAGCACCTGCAGCAAGTGCTGAAGGCTGAACCAATGGTTTCATTTTTCCCACAGCCTCCTGTCCTGCCTGCCAGCTATGTGGCCACTGCAACTCCCATGAGGCTCTTGGAACACAAAGTACACCTAGTCACCTGAGAGGGCACGGGAGGGGAATATAGACACCACCGGAAAGAGCAGCCAAGCAGGAAAAGGCCAGTCCCATCTGAGCCCCTATTCTTATGAAAGAATGGCATTTCTGGCTTAACAACTAGGGCAAAAAGAAAAGACACATCATATGGCATAGGCTATGACATGTACAAAAGCCTCTGGCCTTAGGTTCAGGTATTTCCCCTGCATTAATTGTCCCATGCTGCTATTTCCAGGTTGACCCTGGGCTTTTGCCAGGTGTCAGTATAGCTGGGACCAGTGGACAAAGATATGACCTCATCCAGGGTACATTATTTTCTGTGGGTAGAAGTTATTGTTCCTTAATAGCAAAGCCAAACCAATCACATGGAATGTTCTTCTTAAGAAGCCTAACTAGGCCAGGTGTGGTGGCACATGCTTGTAATCCCAGCACTTGGGAGGCTGAGACAGGAGGATCGTAGGTTCAAAGCCAGCCTCAGCTACTTAGTGAGGCCCTGTTTCAAGAAACAAAGAATAAAAAACTGGGCTGGGGGTGTAGCTTGGAGGTAGAATGCCCCTGGGTTAATCCCCAGTTCCACGAAAAAAAAAAAGGGGGGGGGCTAATCTAAGCAAAATACTATACATACCATAAATATTTTAGGCATTTTGATATATGGCTTATATAATGTAGAGAGAAGAAACAATTTCATTTTCTAAGGGGTTGAGGTGTGAACTTCAGGGTAAATGCATGATTCTGACTGCTCAGGCTTAGCCAGGAGGCACCACCACTGTGGTCTTGCTTCTGGAAATCCTACTCTACTCTGTGGGAAGCAGGGCAACTAACAGTGGGCAGGAGATAGGAGGCACCACTGCAGGATGGGACTGTTAATCTGAGGACTGTATACTTTTTGCTTTCATGCCATTTCCCTAAGCTTTCTTCTATGAAGAAAAAAAAATAAATCCAGAAAAAAAGATAAAGGAATGAGATATAGGATACTGGCCCATGACTTAAAGGCTAAATAGATAGCTTTTGGCAGACTTTTTTTTAATACTAGGGATGAAACCTAGGGGTCTTCTATCTCTGGGCTACACCCCCAGAGCTATTTTATTTTTTATTTGGAAACAGGGTCTTGTTAAGTTCCTGAGAGCTTCACTAGGGCTGGGTTTGAAACCGTGATCCTCCTGTTACAGCCTCCCAAGCACTGGGATTACAAGCATGCACCACCACGCCCGGCTGGTTTTGGCAGATTCTAATAGCAAGCACATACCAAGGCAATATCTTAAGCTCTTCTACATATTATTTTGCCATCTAGAGTTAGCATACCTAGAGTTAGCATTCTCCGGTTGGAAAGAAGTTGTTGAGAACAGGTCTGGAGTTAAGCTTATCTGGAGTGGACACCCATGATCCTGTTGACCAGGAAGAGTCCAGATTTTGCAATTCTTGGTGACTTCGACCTTCTCCTGCATGCCACCAGGCACTGGAATCTTCTAGCTCAAAGAAGAGTACTCCACCTGCTTGAATTTCACCTGTGGTGCCAAAGTGACGTTGGCTACAGAAATTTCCAAGCGCCTGCCTGGGCTTTGGATAGCATACAGATTTATCTGTGAGTATCTAGTGCCCTCTGCTGGGTGCCTTCTGTAACTATCAGCTTCTCACAACCAACAAGAAAATCTTCCTATGTTCCTGACATCTATGAGGCTTTCAGTTGACTTTAAATGTTCAACTGCACAGAAATATCCTGGAGAGATTATGTTGTCTGAACTCCTGAAATGTAGATATTTTATTTCCACATTTCATAGATAGGATGTGCAGAACTAACAGTTATCAAGGACAGACATATATCACAATCTCAGCAAGCATCCAACAGAAGAGATTCCAAAATTCATGTGTCTTGGTGTCCCCATAGAGCCTGGTGGTCCAGAGGCTGGCCCTGGGCAGATCTGGGTAATCCTCCTTAGCCACTTACTAACCAGTAGCCCTGGGTGAGAGGTCTTACCTCTCCTAGCTTCAGTTTATTTATCTATAAAAGGAATTAAGCAGGGCCAAATGACAGATATACTCTCAGTACTTGGTGAGGAGGCTAGCACACAGTAGTGACTATTAAATATAGCTGTTGCACCACCACTGCAGCTATCACCACAACCGGTCCTGGCCTGGACTCCTGCCCTCCAGGAGCAGTGGCTGGAAACCCTGCCCCACAGGGTGAGCTAGAAGGCCTGCTCTTCATGATGAAGGTGACAGGCATATTTCTGGACACCAGATCACCAGGGAAGAAAACTGAGAGCTGGACTTGGAAATGTACAAGGCAAAGGGAAACTTAGAAGATGGAGGCAAAGTGAGAGTGTTAAAAGCTGAAGCCAGCCGGGCGTGGTGGCGCACGCTTGTAATCCCGCGCTTGGGAGGCAGAGGCAGGAGGATCGAGGCCAGCCGCTCTGGTTTAAGAGACCCTGTTTCAAAAATACAGAAAATAGGTCTGGGAGTGTAGCCCAGAGGTAGAAGGGCTTCCAGGAACCCCAGTACCACAAAAAAAAAAAAAAAAAAAAAAAAAAAAAAAGCTGAAGCCAGCCGGGCGTGGTGGCGCACGCTTGTAATCCCGCGCTTGGGAGGCGGAGACAGGAGGGTCACACAGTTCGAAGCCAGCCTCAGCTACTTAGTGAGGCTCTCAGCAACTCAGTGAGACCCTGTTTCCAAATAAAATATAAAATGGGTCTGGGAGTATAGCCTGGAGGTAGAAAACCCCCTGGGTTCCACCCCCAGGACCACCAAAAAATAAATAAATAAATAAATAAAATAAAATAAAAGCTGAAGCCAGGTGTGCAGGGACCCAAAGACACCAAGCGCTGAAGCAGTGCAGGAGCAGGGCTAGTTGGTTTACTAGTGTCTTTCTATTAACCCTGACCATGAGGAGCGCGGATATGGCCTCAGGAGAACAATGAAGACATTTATGAGAGCCACGGGAATAGAATATTTGAAAGGTTATTGAGTATTGTTGTAAACGCCCAGGAGCAGGCGAGATCAGGCACAGTGGGAAGAATAGTAATAGCCACTTCTGACAGAGTGCTTGCTAACTGACTATACTCCTTACCAAGTCTCTGATCCCTATATGCACGTCCTTTAGGAGATGTCGCCAACCTCCTTGGGGTCACAGGGAGGAACTATAGAAGAGGGGGGTGAGGAACTGGGGGAGGCCACACAGCTATTAAGGGGGAGGGGGCACCCATGCAGGGACAGCAGGCTTTTAGTCAGCTCCTGCCAAGGGTGCTGGATGAAGGGCTTGTTCTGTGACTGTCTAGTGATACAATCTTGGACAAATCTGCTGGCCCCAGAATGATGTGAAACAGGAAACACTGCTGCCAGGCCCTTCACTGATAGATGTAAAGACGTAAAGAGATACATTAAGTGTAACAAAGCTATTGGTGAGTCAGGAGAACTTGGGCAAAGCCTTTCAGAAGCAGGAGAGCTGACCAGAGAGCTCCTTAGAGTCCTTGTCTCATGTTTCTAGGAGTCTAAGTCTTCTCCAGGTTTGCAATTATTTGATAAGCCCTTAGCTCCAGGCACTATGGCAACAGACCACAAAACCAAACTGTTGAAATCAGGCAAGCAAGAGACAAAGAGAGAGAATGAATATGAATACACATCCTTGTCATGGAATCTGCCCTTGGAACGTACTACTTCAAGGAGAGAGAGAGAGGGAGGAAGAGAGAGGAGGGCAGGAAGGGGAGAGGAAAGGAAAGACAGAGAGTCTCTTGGGAATGAGTGGTTTTAGAATTGCCTGCAGCAGAACTGAGTTGAGCCGACAAACCATCACACTCGGAGAGACAGAGCCAGCCTCACTGCCCCAGTAGCTCAGGCCCTTCCATCTGCCTTTCTGCTGACTGTTCAGAATCTTGGGGCAGGCAAGCAAGGTAGGTCCATGATTCTCTCCACTGATTGAGGATTGAGCCCAGTTGTTCAGTGGTAGAGTGCTGAGTGAACTTCAGCCCTTTTATTTCTTATTTTGAAACACAGTCTTGGTAAATCGAGCAGGCTGGCCTTGACTGCAATCCTCTTGCTTCAGCCTCCCGAGTTACTGGGATAACAAGCATGAACTAGTCTTAACATGGAGCTGATGTCCCAGGCAGGTCCCAGAAGTCTTTTGCCAGAATTGGTAGGCTGCCCTGCCTCTAATCTCTTCTCATTTTCAGTCTTAAAACAAAAAACAAAAAACTGCTACCAGAATCTTCCAAATACCAAAATTGATCATGTAATTTTCCTGATTATGTCCCTGGGTAGATGTCCTGTTGCTTACTGGTCCACATTCTTCACACAAGGGACTGTCCCCTTTATAAATGGGCTCTGAAGCTTCGAGCCTCCTAACCCCTCCCTCCTTCTCTACTTTAATACGCTGTGTCCTTCCCTGGAAGGCCTCTCCTCACTCCTCAAATGTAGCTCTAATGCCACCATTTGGGTCCAACACCAAAGTCATGGCTTTGGTGGCTTTTCCAATTCTCCCAAGCAAATGGGATCCCTTCCCCTCATCTGCACAGAATGAGTTGCACAGATACACTGTCTTTGTGACTCTCATATCCTTGGGCAGAGGCTAGGAAGATGTTGGCCTCTACCTTGAGCTTTGCTTGCAGGGCTTGCCATCTACTCAATATTCTACCTGGATGTCTAAAAGGCATCTCAGACACGTCTGAAATACGCCTTTGTGGCCTGTTTATAGAGCTATTCTTCATCTTCCCTGGATTGCTGAAGGACCTACTAGTGCCAAAGCAAACAATCTGAATTCTTTCCTTCTCTTCTCCTCCCACCCTCGCGTCTTTTTCATTCCATCCTTAAGTCTACTGAGAGCCTCACCTCCTGCCTGTGTCTAACATCACTCTGGCCTGGGCCATAGTAAGGAGCTTGGACTGTCGTCTTTCTTAGAGGAATATATGTAACCCAGAGCCAATCCTGGCCTCTGCTTCTTCATTAAGAAAAAATTAATAAGCTGGCCGTGGTGGCGCACCTTTGTAATCCCTGTGCTTGGGAGGTGGAGACGGGGATCGCGCAGGTTTGAAGCCAGCCGCGCTGGCTTAAGAGAACCTGTTTTCAAATAACAATATAAAAAAATAGGTCTGGGAGTGTAGCCTGGAGGTAGAAAGGATTCCAGGAACCCCAGTACCACCAAAAAAAAAAAAAAATAAATAAATAAAATAAATTAATAAAATCAAGGAAAGAGCCAGGCATGGTGGCACATGCTTATAATCCCAGCATTTGGGAGGCTGAGACAGGAGGATCACACAGGTTCGAAGACAACCTCAGCTACTTAGTGAGGTTCTTTGCAACTCAGTAAGATCCTATTTCAAAATAAAGAATAAAAAATAGGGCTGAGGGTGTTGCTTGGAGATAGAATGCCCCTGGGTTCCATCACCAGTCCGCAAAAAAAAAAAAAAAAAAAAAAAAAGGACTTTGCAGGATTCTTGTGAAGATTAAATGGGAAAAAGGCATGTACTTTGTCAAGTACAGTGGCTATTTTTATGCAACAGGAGCCCAAGGTGTGTTTCTCTGAACAATGTTGGCAGCACTGCCAAATGGCACCATACCTGAGGTGGGCCTAGTCATCCCTGCCCTCTGTGAAGAGATTGAGGCCACAGGTACAAGGCCTTCATCCCTACGCACCTAGTTCATGGAATGTTCTGAACTGATACACACAAAGACACACTAAGTCTGGTGACAGGAGAGAGGCAGAGCCAGGATTGTGCACTTAACCTCAAGCCTCAGCATCCTGCTCAATGTCCCCATCAAATAGCACGAGTACAATAAGGACAGTACAACAGAAGGTAACTACAAGCTACACAATCATGGGGACATGGGTGGTGGTAGTCAACCATTGTCTTTAGATAAGCTGAGCAATTCACAGCCTATTCCTCTGGCATCACATGACAAGTGTGAAGAGCATGGTGGCAGCCCAGCAATAATTCCGTTTGGCCAGTCTCAGATGCTGGCTATGATATAACATGTGTGCTCCCTGGCTGGGCTTTCTGAGTTGAGCCTCTGCATGAAAGGAAGGACACCTGAGGTTCAGACTCCTGCCAGCTCCAGGAGGCACCAGCTGCCACTCCTGCAGGCCTGACCAGTACAGTTCCAGCTCCTTGGAGTTTCTGGAAATCAAGCCTGGCTGATGGAAGAGCAGTGGAGACCATCCACATACTCATGCAGTTCCCCCAATTCCTCTAGGCTATGTGCCTGTCTTCTGCTGCTATCGTGACACCCTTGCCAGCTATTCCAAATGGGCGACACTCCCAGGTCTGCTCAAGGTGCCTCAAAAATAGGAAGGAAGCAAAACTCTTACTTTTGTGGGTTTTCTCCTCTAGCAAATCAAGTGGCATCTCTCATTATTTTGAGGTGGACAAAGGAAAGGTTAGTGAATCTTTATTTCTCTAAGAGGAAAGGGTACCTGGGAGTCTTTGGTTGGGTGGGCCGTGGTTTCTTCACCCCAGAGGCTACAGGCAGCCCAGGTGGGCACACGATGAGAGTAGGATAATCACTCAACAACCCTGGGACATTTTTTACAGTGCACAGGCCCAGTGGTGAGGAGGGTATCCAGGATTATTGGTGGTGAGCTACATTCTGGATAGAGCCAACTTCTGCTGGCCAAATCTTGGTTTCTCCTCACTCTGTCTGCTACTGGCTGCTCACTCCACCTTGTGCCTCTTTTGGGAGATAGACCATGGCAGGAGTGATGAGCCTTTAGCTACTGGGCTGCCAACAGTCACCAACCACTGCAAACGGGTGGAGGACACAGCCAAAGATGGAAAGGAACACAGTAAACTCCAACAAAACAATCTCCTTTTTGCTGCAAGGGCTCCTGACTGCCTCTGTCCTCGGAATCAGATGGGCCAACACGGATAAAATTAGGAGCCCTTTCAGACCCTCATTCCTCTCCTTCTTGCTGCCCAGGCATCAGGGATAGAAGCCAGGTCATGAGACAGGATTTTGAGTCTTTGTGAGTACAGGGCTACAAAAATTGTGCTGTTACCTTATTTTCCTGGGTGCTAAGATATGTATTAAACATTACTACTCTGAAAATACAACAGGCTATAAGATGAACCTCATAAAAGCAAATTCTATTACCCTTTTCTCTTTTGTCCCCGAACTGAAAAGACAAAGTGATGAGCTAAAAATGAGAGGGGTGGGGGTGTAGTGTGGAAGGAAGTAAAAAGCCCAAAGCTAACCTGACAGAAGTCACAGCTTCGCCCCCTCTCCTCTCACACTCATCCAAATGGCAAGTCACCAAGGCTGCAAACGCCCATCTCAGGAGTAATTAAATCAAATTAATCTCAGGAGAAGAGCTTTAAATATTCAAAGCCCCATTAATCCTCTTGCCTTGTAATTAAATATGTATGCTAAGAAGGTTTGGACAAAGCAAAACATTTTCAAAATGTGAATTCTTTACATTTGTATCATTATGATGCATTTTTCATTCTGACCTTGTAGAAAACTATGTAAAAAACCCATGAAGCACACACTATAAAAACATGGCAGAAAGAATGCAAATACAATCCCACCCCAGACTGAGCTTTAAAAGTGTTCCTATATCAACAGCTCCACTTTTGTGCTGGGGATTGAACGTAGGGCCTCATGCATGTAGGCAAGTACTCTACCACGGAGCCCCCAGTCTAAACAGCTTCATTTTTTATTTTGTGTGTGTGGCACAGGGGATGGAACCCAGGGGCATTCTACTTCTGACTGATACCCCCAGCCCTATTTTTTATTCTTTATTTTGAAACAGAGTCTCACTGAGTTGCAAAGGGACTCACAAAGTAGGTGAGGTTGTCTATGAACCGCAATCCTCCTGTCTCATCCTCCCAAATGCTGGGATTACAAGCTTGTGCCCCCATGCCTGGCTCCCAAGCAGCTTCACTTTTAAAGCCCTATATAATTTAACCCACCATAATAACTTGTACTTCATTTGTGCTCTCTGACCTGGGCCTACAGGTCCAGATGAAACAGAGAGCTCCTGAACTTCCTCATACTGAAAAGAAAAACTACCCCCTGGCCTGCACTGGGTGCTAAGAAAGCCAAGGCTGAAATGTTCTCCGGCTAGCTAGCACAGCTTAGCTAAATCTACACGTGTCACCTGGCTTTTGTTCCTATAAATTTGTAACTGCTTCTGTGGGACCAGCGGAGAAGCCATTTAGCGTCTTCTTTTCAGTTTGGTCAAACTGCATGAAATCCCTTTTTGCCTTTTCCATTGTCTACTTCTTATGCAGGTGGACATTCATACGAATCCAGCCAGCAGGGATGCAGGCAAGTTCTCTGCCTGGTTGGCAAGAGAGAAAGAAGCACCCTCTCCCCTCCAAGAAGCTTTTGGTTCCTGTGTACAGAGATACTCTATCTTACTTAATTCCTGGGGAAAAAGCACAACTTTGAATCAGTCTTTGATAAGAAATGTTAAAGAGATGGTTACCCCAACATACTGTGCATCTTGGGGGAGGGCTCCCCCTTTCTCAACTAGAGTGTTAGCAAGACCCTGTTTCAAAATATAAAATAAAAAGGACTAGGGGTGAGCTGGGTATTGTGGTGCATGCCTTTAATCCCAGTACTTGGGAGGCTGAGACAGGAGGATCACAGGTTTGAGGCCCAAGTAAGTAGCGAAACTCTCAGCAGCCTAGTGAGATCCTGTTTAAAAATAAATAAATAAATAAATAAAAGGTTGGGGAGAAGTTCAGAGGCAGAATGTTCCTTGGTTCAATCCTCAGGATAAAAAAAAAAAAAGGCTGTGTTTTAGTTCAGAATTAGTTCTCTGGGTTCAATTCCTAAAACCAAAACACAGAAAACAGCCCCAAGTCTATTAACAATGGGAGCAGGAGGCTCCCATGCATACACCTTACCCTGCTTTGCTCCCCTGACAGTGCATTTCTTTGAAAGACTTAATCAGTACTTACAGGTATACCTTATTATTTCTATATTTTTGGTACCATGGATTGGACCCAGGAACATTCTACCTCCAGGCTATACCCTAGCCTTTTTTATTTCCTTCTTTCTTTTCTTACTATCCACCCACTTCTTCCATTTATTTATTTATTTATTTATTTATTTATTTATTTATTTATTTATCTATCTATTTATTTTTTGTGGTACTGAGGACTGAACCCAGGGACATTCTACCTCTTAGACCCTCAGCTTCTTTTATTTATTTATTTTTTTTTTACATTTTGAAACAAGGTCTAAGTTGCTGAGGCTAGCTGAATCTACTGTCTCAGACTCCCAAGTACTGGGTTTACAGGCATGTGCCACCACACCTGGCTACCTTATTTTTCCCTAATGGGATATATAAAATTCTATTAGTGATCCTAGCACTAGGTAATTCTCAGTTTATTTAACTTTCTTAAGAATAAAAGGGTTTGGATAAAGTAATATCATGATAAATGATAAAGTTAATATTACTGTCCGCCGGGCGTGGTGGCACATGCTTGTAATCCCTGTGTTTGGGAGGCAGACACAGGAGGATCGCTCAGGTTCGAAGCCAGCCGCACTGGCTTAAGAGACCCTGTTTCCAAATAAAAATATAAAAATAGGTCTGGGAGTGTAGCCCAGAGGTAGAAGGGCTTCCAGGAACCCCAGTACCACCACCAAAAAAAAAAAAAAAAAAAAAATGTTTTGTCAGTGCATTGTGCCTTTATTTTTGTTTTGGTGGTTTTGGGGATCGAACCCAGGAGTGTTCTACCTCTGAGCTACACCCCCAGCCCATTTGATTTTTTTTTTTCAGTACTGGGGATGGAACCCAGGGGGATTCTATCTCTGAGCTATATCCCCAGTCCGATTTTTATTCCTTATTTTTGAAATAGGGTCTCACTGAGTTGCAAAGGGCCTCACTAAGTAGTTGAGGCTGTCTGCAAACCTCAATCTTCCTGTCTCAGCCTCCCAAATGCTGGGATTATAAGCATGTGCCACCAGGCCCGGTTTTCATTTGATTTTGATATAGGGTCTTGATAAGTTGCTGAGACTGGCCTTGAACCTGTGATGCTTCTGTCTCAGCCTCCAAGTACTTGGAACACAGGTGTGTGCCACCATGCCGGGTACATTGTGCTTGTTAAAGTAAAATTTAGGACTTGGATCAAATGACTGAATGAGTAAATAGAAGATTAATAAAAACCATTTGAAGAACTGAACAATGGAAACATCCCTTTGTCTTCAAGTGGATCTGCTGGAGGTAGATCTGGAAAACAGGTTGTCAATACTATGCAGTAGAGCAAAGTCCCACAACGCAGTGGCACCACCAGGACCTGTGTGTGACAATCTGTAAGGCAGGGAAAGTGTGTGTGTGTGTGTGTGTGTGTGTGTGTGTGTGTGTGTGTGTGTGTTGGGGGTGGCCCCAACAGCTGCTGTGGGATCAGTGCTCCTTTCTTTGCTATGATCTGTGGCAGCATTTCCTGGTATTTGGGACATGGGATAAGTGACAGAATTTACTTTCAATTTTGGGAACCATGAGTCACCCCCAAAACTCTCATAAATATGGCCATATTTGAATACTTAAAAAGAAGAGGAAGAAAAGAGAAAGGCAAATCATTTCATGAGCAAAGAGCATCACCTGGGAGGCACTCTCTTCCCAGCATCCTGTGATTGACAACTCACTTTCATGGAGGTGTCTTATTTTTCCAAGAAAAACCTATGCCTATATTTCCTCAAAATGGCCTTTCCTACTTTTCAATAATTAAAAATATTGTTTAAAAGTTGTTTCCCAGCTGGTCGTGGTGATGCATAGCTATAATCCCAGTACTTGGGAGTGTGAGACAGGATTGCAGGTTCGCAGCCAACCTCAGCAATTTAGTGAGGCCCTGTTTCAAAACCGAAAACATAAAATGGGGCTGGGAATGTAGCTCAGAGGTAGAATGCCCCTGAGATCGATCCCCAGTAAAACACACACACACACACACACACACACACACACACACACACACACACACACACACACACAGACACACGTAGTTTCCCTTTCCTCCTGGACTTCCCAAGTACAGTCTTTAAAAAAAATTTTTTTTGGTGGTACTGAGGATTAAACTCAGGGGCATTCTTTATTTGGAAACAGGGCCCCACTACGTTGCAGAGGGCCTCACTAAGTTACTGAGGGTGGCTGTGAACCAGTGATCCTCCTGTCTCAGCCTCCCAAGCACTGGGATCACAAGTATGTGCCACCACACCTAGCTCATAAGTGTAGTATTTCAAGGTCAAGAAATCTAGTTTCAGAATTGTAATTCCATGATAGTAAACTTTGAGTAAAATAATAAAATGATACCAGAGTATGCAGGTGACCCTGTGGTTCAGAGAGTTTGAATGGATTATGTTTTACTGACATCTTTGAAGTTCCCCCTGTACTTTCAGTTTTTCTGAATGTAATGGCCAGCATTCCTCATCAGCTAGGTGCGAGCTGTTTTTTTTTTTTTTTTGTACTGGGGATTGAACCCATGGCATTTTACCTCTGAGCTATATCCCAGCCCTATTTTATTTTATTTTATTTTTTTGGTGGTACTGGGGTTCCTGGAAGCCCTTCTACCTCCGGGCTACACTCCCAGACCTATTTTTACATTTTTATATTTGGAAACAGGGTCTCCTAAGCCAACGCGCGCGGCTGGCTTTGAACCTTCGATCCTCCTGTCTCTGCCTCCCAAGCGCGGGGATTACAAGCGTGCGCCACCACGCCCGGCTCCAGCCCTATTTTTTTATTCTTTATTTTGAAACGGGGTTTCACTAAGTTTCAGAGTGTCATCACTAAGTAGCTGAGGCTATCTGTGAACCACGATCCTCCTGTCTCAGTCTCCTAAGTATTGGGATTACACGTGTGCAACACCCTGCCAAGCTTGGAAGCTGGGTTTTCGTAAATGATTATTTTCGGCTTCCAAGGTAGCATTAATGGCCTGGGATGTACTAATGGCAACTGCAAAAAATAAAAAAATAAAAAAGAGTACTCCTCTCCCTGAAGCACGTACATGCCACTCGCCCTGTGGAAAGAGGTCTGTCCTCATGGGGGCTGATCTATGAGGCTGCAGGATCTGAAAGAAATGAGTCCCCTTTTCTACATGTGTATGCAGAGAGCAAGCAGGAGGTGACCAAGGTAAAGAGTGCCTCTGCTCCCGCCTTCAGGGTGCTCTGCCTGTGCAGAGGACAACCTAGCTGCATCTCCAACACACAGAAGACACACGCCCCACCACTCTGCCCGCCAGCAGAATTTTATTGTCAGGATACCATCTCATGACCCACTCTACTCCCTGCTCCTCAGTTCTCAGCTATAAGCAGTAATTAGTAATGTCAGGGTTCTGGCTGGATTGCCCTAGGCCCATTAATAATGCACGAGCAGGAGCAGGATAAACGCAGAAGTGTACAACAGAGGTTTCAAGGTTAAAAGCAGCAAAAGGAGAGAGCTGGGGTGGAGAGATGTGGTGCTGGTGCTGGTGGGAGTAAAGAATGTGGGAGTGTGTGTGTATGTGAGAGAGAGTTCTTTCTTCCTTCCTTCTTTCTTCCCTCCCCCCTCCCCTCCCCTCCCCCCTTCCCCTTTCTTCCTTCTTTCTTCTGAGGATTAAGCCCAGGAACATTCTACCTCCAAGCTATACCCCCCAGCCCTATTGTTTTTTATTTTTTTAATTCTTTATTTTTTGTGGTACTGAGGATGGAACCCAGCAGCATTCTGCCTCTGAGCTAAACCTCCAGTCCTCTTATTTTTTATTTTGAAACAGGGTCTCACTGAGTTGCAAAGGACCTAAGTAGCTGAGGATGTCTGTGAACCTGTGATCCTCCTGTCTCAGCCTCCAAAATGCTGAGATTACAAGTGTGCATCACCATGTCCAGCATAATTATTTATTTTGAAACAGGGTCTCACTAAATTGTAGAAGGCCTCCCTAAATAGCTGAGGCTGGCTGTGAACCTGTGATACTCCTATCTCAGCCTCCCAATTACTGGAATTACAAGCATGTGCCACCATGCCTGGCTACTAAATTTATTCTTTAAAAGGCCCAGTATACTGGGCGTGGTAGTGCATGCTTGTTATCCCAGCATTTGGGAGGCTGAGACAGGGGGGATCGTGGTTCAGGGACAGCGCCCAGCTAATATACGAGGCCCTTCGCAACTTGGTGAGATTCTGTTTAAAAAATAAAAAAGACTAAAAATAGGGCTGAGGGTGTAGCTCAGAGGCACAATGTCCCTGGGTTCCATCCCCAGTACTGAAAAAAAAAAAAAAAAAAAGTTTCCCCTTCCCTTTAGGGGTAAGGGGTAACATGTATGGCAAAGCACAACTTCTTCGTGTTCTCAATCAAGCAGGGCATAGTCACAACCTTTCCTCTATCTGGAGTGGACACAAGTTCCTGGCCACCTGGCAGGGAGTACATCAGCACTATTTCTGAGGCACTGGAGGGTTGCCAGTGTATGAAATTGAGGTCAGAGGAAACTACACCAGCATCTTTCAAACATATTTCCGATGTTTTAAAGGACTTCTCTCATAAAAGGCAAGGCCTGCTGGTTCAGCAGAACTTGCCCACTGAAAGCTTTTACAGTCAAAGCCAAGACAAGTCATGCAGAGCAGGCCTGGCTTTAGAGGCCAGGCCCCTCCTTTGTGGGAGCAGGAGATACTTGGTATTTTGGCTGCCTCCATCTCTTCACAAATCTCCATGTTTTCAAGAAGGGATTTTGAAAGCTACCATTTCCGATTCTCCTGCCCTGCACAGCGCTTTGCAGAAAGACTGAATGATGGCAATAAGCCTGCAAATTATGCCTGGAAGAGGCTTAGTTCGGCTATTTGAAGTGTTGCTTGGGAGAGGGAGGAGGGTGCTACGGATGAGTCTACAGCCAGATGTGAATTCTTCAGCTGTTTATACCCACACTGCCTTCCAAGCAGAAAGGGATTTGCTACTAAAGGCTTTGCTGGTTCCTCACATATCAAAAGTGAACTAACTGCTTTAAATACTAGGGAAGTAACAACTTCATTGGATGACTTCACAACCCAAACCAGGCATTTTAAAAACTGGTCATGGCAATGCTCGATGAATCAGGATGCATCCTTACTTGTTAAGTCAGAAAGAGGCTCTGTGGGAAAAGGAAGCTATTGGAAGCAGTCTTGAATCCTAATGACTAAAAGCTGTATTTATTCCCACGGGGCCCTGACTTCTGGTCCACAGTTTCTCACTGGCTGCATCCTGTCCAGTGACCCCTGAGTGGGTGCTGTAAATGGAGCTCCTTCAGAAAGGCAAGAAGAAAGGCAATGCTGCCTGGTTTCAGCTCTTTCCGCTTGCTGCAAAGCCCATTACCTCACAACTGTGGGACAGGGCCTCCTTTTCAGGTGGTAAAAGAAGACTTCACAGGGAAACAGGAGAGAGATCCCGGAGACTGTCACAGCACATACAAAATATCAGTATAAGATACTGATAAATAAGATAAAGATAAGATACTGTAGGATAAACAGAAGCATACCTTTTTTTTTGGGTGGTACTGAATATTGAACTCAGAACATTCTACCTCTGAGTTATACTCCCAGCCCTTTTTATCTTGAAATGGGGTCTAAGTTACCATACCTTGAACCCGTGAACAGTACTTAGACCCCTCAGTACTGGGATGATACACTCCTGTGTATCATGGTGCCTGGCTACACAAGCTCATTCTAATAATTATATTGCTATCTTTCTGATTTATCCTGAAAAACAAAATCCTTTTTCTTTAAAAGTTCAGATAGGACTGGGTTTGATCAAAGTGGGTGTAATTCTTTTATTGACAAAGTAATATGTGCATAACCCTCACTGAAGCTTCCCTGAAGCAAATCACTATTACCAACTCCTCATCTACCCTCCTAAACCACCTTTATGTCTATCAGTGATTATATTTCTCCGTGTCTCATTTAAGACCCAATATGAGGTTATAATATCCACCATTCTATACCTTGTTTTTTTACTTAATACATTTTGGAGCCAGGTCCATACTGCACAGGAGAGTTTGGGGGCTCTATCCAGTCTGCTAGCTATCTTTTATAAATATAATTATATGGGAATGCAGCCACACTCACTTGTTTATGTGCTATTTATAGTTATTTTCATGTTAAAGGCAGAAGTGGTAGCTTGGAGAGGGACTGTATAGTTTGCAAAGTCTAAAATATTTGCTTTCTTGCCTTTTATAATGAAAAGCTTGCTGACCCCTGGTGTATGCCATGGCAACAATGTACTTAAATACATTTAAATGTCCCTTTGTTGGTGAACATCCAAGTGTAGAATGGATTTGCTTAAGAACAACACTAAACTCCTTAAATACTGAGAAGATTAAGAAAATGACAAAACACAGACAGAGTAGGAACTGGTTAGGAAGAAGCTGGCATGAAGAAGCCAGGCCTAAAGAGGAAACTCCAGAGCAAGCTAAGCCTCCCAAAATGTCACTTCCTCTTTTTAAAGGAAGTAAGAAGGGAACTGTAGGTCTTCTGATAAGAGGAAATTCCCTTTTGCTATATCAGAGCTACTCCCTGTGTTTGTGTTTTTCTAAAGTTAGGCAAGACTGCTTGAAGCATACTGTGACCAAATTAGGAAGCAAGCCGGCTGATGTCTCTAAGCTGTCAGCGCATGGCCAGGATGCCCAGGCATGCGGAGACAGTGAGGGATGGGGAGGGAGAGACCTGAGCCCAAGAAGGAAATACTATTTGCTTAAAAATTTTGCCTTAGAAATTATACTTAATTAGAATGAATAATTGTTCTATTACGAGGAAATTTACTTGCTGTCACTAAGCAGAGATTATGTGAGCAACACAGCGAGATGGCTGTTTTAGGGCGTTGCCTGTAGCATCACCAAGGCAGTGAAAGGCTGGGGAGATGACGCCAATCAGCATACTGACTGATGAAGAAATTCAATTCCATACTAATGAGAAAAAGGAAATCTAGAAAGGTTTTTATAAAAACAAAACAACAACAAACATCCCCAAAACTGCCTATCCAGCTGGTTTACTGGCCAGAACTATTAAGGTTTTAAAGTAGTTTATAGAGTTAGGTGTGGTGGTGCACGTCTGAAATCCCAGTAGTTGGGAGGCTGAGACTGGAGGATCGCAGGTTTGTGGTCAGTTTTAGCTACTTAGTGAGACCCTTTTTCCAAATAAGAAATAAAATCGGACTGAGACTGTAGCTCAGAGGTAGAATGCCCCTGGGTTTAACCCGGGTGCCATGTACCCCCCCTCCACACAAAGTAGATTATAGTTTCAAAACAGGGTCTAGATATGCGATACTCAGATCACTTATGGTGAGCTGGCTTTAGTCACTTCTCAATGATACTCTCTTAGGAAGGACATCTGAGTTAACTTTCGATTCCAAGCCAGTGAGCTCAGAACCTATTCTGACCACCAGCATTATCTGGGTAATAACATTCAATCTGGAGGAGCCTTGCTTTCTTCCCCACTTTCCAGATCAGCAGGATTCTTGAATGTGACTTCTATACTCTTAGGAATGTGCTCCGTTCAGTTCCAGCAACCGCTATGCAATCAGAAATGCAAATAGAGTGAAGGTAAGTTTAAACAACACAGCAAACTTTAGCTCTTCTTTACAGCTAAACTTGTGGAGCCTGGCCCAAGGAGGGGCTCACTGGAGCCTCAATCTGAGTGGTCATGGTCTGAATGTGCAGCTCCAGCCAGCTCAAATAGCTCTCCCTTTCTGACCCCTGTCAACTTGTTTCAGGTTGGCATCCGGATGCATGAAGCAAGAATTTTGCATATACTCTCTCAAAGTACTCTAATATTCTCACTCTCTCTTTTTTGGGTGGTACTGGGGTTCCTGGAAACCCTTCTACCTCCGGGCTACACTCTCAGACCTACTTTATACTTTTTATTTTATTTGGAAGCAGGGTCTCTTAAGCCAGCGCGGCTGGCTTCGAACCTACGCAATCCTCCTGTCTCTGCCTCCCAAGCATGGGGATTACAAGTGTGCACCACCACGCCCGGCATTCTAATATTCTCAAAACAGATAAACATTTGCTTTCTATTCCTCTACTGATCCTGAATCATTTTAATTAAATTAATTAGTTTGTGATTCTAGGAATTAAATGAGGGTGAGGGATTTTACCTCTGAGTTATACTCCAGTCCTATTTAGTTTTTTATTTTGAAACAGAGCCTTGCTAAATTGCTAAGGCTGTCCTTGACCTCAGCTTCCCAAATACTGGGATTATATTACAAGTGTGTACCACCATACTTGAACTAAACAACATTTATTTATAATCACCTAAGGCACCCATGGGTTTTTACAGATGCTACTGCAAAGATTATATATTTTCCAGAATATATAATCTGGAAAACCTGGTTGACTATGAACCCACCAATTAAGAACTGTTTTTCCATTGGCCAAGGTTTCTGTGGCTCACCTTTAACTGAAGCAAACTGTATACTGATGGACCACAAGGACATGTACGAGTCCCTAAACTCAAAGTCCACACATAATCAAAAGACAAAGGTCCAATGATTTATCCAAGATGCATAAACTCAGTACTGAAGCTCCTTGTGGTCGTTCTTCATCCCCACAATGAAGATGTCTGCACTGTATGATCTCCTGGGTCCCCCTTATAAATGGAACACCTACAATCACAAACCAAGAGAACCAAATGCCAACAACCATTTGGGCAGGCTCCACAAAGCGGCGTCACTGAGTGAATGGAGATGAACATGACACCCCACCTGCCTCACTCACAGGCCCAGCTGGGGCAGGGGCATGGCTCAGCGGGGGATGCCTTGGCAGGGGTGCCCTCGCCTTCCTCTCACAGCGCTGCCACGGCCATTCCAAAGCCTGGACTGAGGCTGTGGCTACTGGGAGAAAGTCTTTCCCTGCCTGCCTTCTGCTTTTCCCTGAGGTGCAGAAGGCACAGAGGCTATAGACAAGTCTTGTTGCCCTTTTATGGTAGAAAAATGAATTGCTTGCCCAGCAGTGGAGCCAAGAGAAATGACAGAACGGAAAGTTGTCATTTGTTGTGGTTTTGGCAGCCACAGGAGAGAGTGTTCTCCCCTCAGCCATCCTTGGATGGACAGCGCATGCCAGGCATCCGCAAAGGGAGAAGACAAACCCCAGTCAACCGCTCCCAGAGGAGTCCTCCCATACCCTGCGTGTAAATGGATGTGCTATTTGGAAGGAGTATTGAGGCTTAGTTTTGTGTGAAAGACCTAAGTAGAGGTGCCCCAGAAATCAGTTCCAGTCAGACCACATCCAAGGATCAGACCTCAGCTCCTTGTGTGAGGATGTGGGACTGTGGATGGACAGGAAGATGATACCACACAGTAGCGGAGACAAGTGTGGCCTCGTTCCCTGTCATTTATGAGGCATGGAGGGCCAGGAAGGCAGCCACCAACTACAGAAAAATCCATCCTGAGAATACATACTGATGTCCAGTGGCCTAGTGCTAAAAAACAGCAGTTTGTATCACTGGTCTTAAATTGTTTGCATTTCTGTCAGGAGGCCCAGGGAAAAAAGCAGACCTCCTAGCAGCTGGGGAAACACATTGCACAAGGAGAATTAAGCAATTCTCTGTACGCACATCAGAGTTAGGGAAATTAAGCTTATCTGAGTGAGAGAAATTAAGCTTATCCAACATGCTTTCAGCTGGAAAACAAGCCTTTTTAAATGAGTGAGGGGAAAAACTTGTGATGGTTACATAATTTCTTCCACATTTAAAACACCCAAGGACTAAAAAAATATGCTAGCCTGTGAAATTGTAGCAAAGCAGTGACTGCCAAATGATCTGCCAAGGAAAGGAGGAATGAAACCCGGGGGCCTTTCTGTACACACATCTGACACTGTGTCCCTGATGGCCTTGGGCTGGTTCCTGCCCACCTTCAAAGCCTCCTCAGCTGCCTTCAGCAAGGTTCTTGACTACTACCCCCAGTCCAGTTGTCAGAAGACTTGTGCTTTTTTAGGTCAATCCAATCCCATCTCAGCTGTCAGGAGACTGAGGAAAGGAGTCCCCAGTAATACCCAAAGCCCTGTATACCTGGGCTTTGGGAACAGAAGATTAATTAACTGAGGACTGCAAGAGAACTATATGTCCCCAGGTTACAAGCAATGGCTCACTGTGATAATTACACTGATGAAGTGTTTTGGCTTCTCAACATTCTCCGTCTCTCCCTTCTTTCTGCCCACCCCCTTCATGACTCTATAAGGCTCACCCTGTAAAACAACATGTGATCCCATCTATCCCTACGTTACGCCCAAAATAGCTCCTTGGGGTCTCCAGAACCAAATTTACTCTCCTTGTTTTATACTGTGAAGCCCTCTACAATTTGGGCTCTTCTTTCTTTCTTTCTTTCTTTCTTTCTTTCTTTCTTTCTTTCTTTCTTTCTTTCTTTCCTTCCTTCCTTCCTTCCTTCCTTTCTTCCTCCTCCTTTTTTTTTGTGGTGCTAGAGACTGAACTCAGGAGATTCTACCTCTGAGCTATACCCCAGCCCGATTCTTTCTCTCTCCTTCCCTTCCTTCCTTCCTTCCTTCCTTCCTTCCTTCCTTCCTTCCGTATTGGGGTTCCTGGAAACCCTTCTACCTCCAGGCTATATTCCCACACCTATTTTATATTTTTATTTAGAAACAGGGTCTCTTAAGCCAGCGAGGCTGGCTTCAACCAGCACATTCCTCCTGTCTCCGCCTCCCAAGCACAGGGATTATAAACATGCGCCACCACGCCCGGCTTTTATTCTTTTTTTTTTTTGGTGGTACTGGGGGTGGAACCCAGAGGCTTTCTACCTCAGGGCTATATTCCCAGACTTATTTTTTTATACTTTATTTGGAAACAGGATCTCACTAAGTTGCTGAGAGCCTCACTAAGTAGCTGAGGCTGGCTTCGAACTTGTGCGATACTCCTGTCTCAGCCTCCCAAGCGCAGGGATTACAAGCGTACGCCACCATGCCCAGCCTTTATTCTTTATTTTTTATATTTTGGTGGTACTGGGGTTCCTGGAAACCCTTCTACCTCCAGGCTACACTCCCAGACACCTGTTTTTTATATTTTTATTTGGAAACAGGGTCTCTTAAGCCAGTGCAGCTGGCTTTGAACCTGTGTGATCCTCCTGTCTCTGCCTCCCAAGCACGGGGATTACAAGTATACGCCACCATGCCCGGCTTATTCTTTATTTTGAAACAGGGTCTCACTAAGTTGCTGAGGCTGGCTGCAAAGCTGTATCCTCCTGTCTTAGCCTCCCAAGTACTAGGATTAGCAGCATGCGCCACCATGCCCAGCTTCTACTTATCTTTCTAGTCCTACTTCTTTTTTGTTCTGTTTTGTTTTTTGCGGTACTGGGGATGGAACCCAGGGGCATTTTACCTCCTAGCTACACCCCCAGACCTATGTTTTTATTCTTTATTTTGAAACAGGGTCTCACTGAGTTGCAAAGGGCCTCACTAAGAAGCTGAGGCTGTCTGCAAACCGTGTTCTTCCTGTCTCAGCCTCCCAAATGCTGGGATTACAAGTGTGAGCTTTTGAAACTATTTTAAGTTTCATGTGAACTTCTGATGGGAAATAAAATTGAAAATAAAAGTGCTTTTGTGCTGGGCTTGGTGGCGACGCTTGTAATCCCCGCGCTTGGGAGACAGAGACAGGAGGATCGCGCAGGTTCCACCGTTTCCAAATAACAATATAAAATAGGTCTGGGAGTGTAGCCTGGAGATAGAAGGGTTTCCAGCAGGAACCCTTCTATCCACCTCCCCCCAGAAAAGTGATTTTGTGAGACTCCAATAATTTTTATTTTTGATACTGGGGATTGAACCCAAGGGCACTCTACCTCTGAGCTCCACCCTTTCCCTCCCTTCCTCCCTTCCTTCCTTCCTTCTTCCTTCCTTCCTTCCTTCCTGTGGTACTGGGGATGGAACCCAGGGGCATTCAACCTCTGGGCAATACTCCCAGACCTATTTTTTATTCTTTATTTTGAATCAGGGTCTCACTGAGTTGCAAAGGGCCTCACTAAGTAGTAGCTGAGGCTTTCTGCAAACCGTGATCCTCATATCTCAGCCTCCCAAATGCTGGGATTATAAGTGTGCATCACCATGTCCAGCTTTATTCTTTATTTGAAACAGGGTCTCACTAAGTTGTGGAGGGCCCCACTAAGTAGCTGAGGCTTGTCTCAGCCTCCCAAGTACTGGCATTATAGGCATGTGGGATTACAAGGGCTTTCAACTTTTGGGCTACTCTCTCAGGCCTATTTTATATTTTATTTGGAAACAGGGTCTCACTAAGTTGCTGAGATCCTCATTAAGTAGCTGAGGCTGACTTTGAACCTGCGTAATTCTCCTGTTTCAGCCTCCCAAGTACTAGGATTACAAGTGTGTGCCACGTGCCTGGCAACTACAAGGATTTGATGTGAGAAACTTTCTTAGTCTATTTCTTTTTTGAAAAGCAAATGCCAATCCCAGTTTGGAAATCTTCATTTTTCTAGAAATCACAGATTTTGGTTTGGAAGGACACTCAAAAGGTCATCTGGTCTCTCTTCTAAGTTGTCCTGGAGACAAGAGAGTCTGTTGTAGGTTGTGACTGTGGTGGAGGAGAAGGAAGCAAAGGTGGCAGTGGTAGTGACCTATTCACTGGCTACACGAAGGCCTAGTGGCTGGTGTGAATTCCATAAAAGTAGTCATCATCTTCCCCAGGGGAGTCAGAGTACACTAAGTCCCCCACTCACACACAAGAAATCTTGTGCAAACAGAAACTACTCACAGGTACCTCTCCTCTTCCAGGATGAAGAGGCTTTTACTTTCTCACAAATAGCTGCTGGTATTTTCCTGTTTTTTTTTTTTTTTTTTTTTTTTTGGTGGTACTGGGGTTCCTGGGAGCCCTTCTACCTCCGGGCTACACTCCCAGACCTATTTATACATTTTTATTTGGAAACAGGGTCTCCTAAGCCAGCACGCGCGGCTGGCTTCGAACCTGCGCGATCCTCCTGTCTCTGTCTCCCAAGCGCGGGGATTACAAGCGTGCGCCACCACGCCCGGCTATTTTCCTGTTATGTGACAAAATTTTCATCTCAAAAAAGTGACCAAGCCCCACGAGAGAACATTTGAATATGGGTCTTTCCAGTTTCCACAAGTGACACATCCTCAAATCAGCTGACCAAAGCAGGTTAAGAGCATAGATACAGGCAGAGTCAGAAGAACTATATTTATTTCTGTTTATTTGTGTGGTGCTGAGGATCGAACCCAGTGGTGTAACTGTGAGTTACACCCCAGTACTTAAATTCTTTTTAAATTTTTTAAAATTAAATTAATTTTGCCGGGCGTGGTGGCGCACGCTTGTAATCCCCGTGCTTGGGAGGCGGAGACAGGAGGATCGCGCAGGTTCGAAGCCAGCCGCGCGCGCTGGCTTAGGAGACCCTGTTTCCAAATAAACAAGTATAAAAAATAGGTCTGGGAGTGTAGCCCGGAGGTAGAAGGGCTTCCAGGAACCCCAGTACCACCAAAAAAAAAAAATAATAAATAAATTAATTAATTTTTTTTGCGGGTCTGGGGATGGAACCTGGGGGCATTCGACCTCCGAGTTACACCCCCTGCCCTAATTTTTATTCTTCATTTTGAAACAGGGTCTCACTGAGTTGCAGAGGGCCTCACTAAGTAGCTGAGGCTGTCCGTGAACCATGATCCTCCGGTCTCAGCCTCCGGAATGCTGGGATTACAAGAGTGCGCCACCATGCCTGGCTTTTAAATTCTTTTTTTAAACAGGATCTCTGTTATCATTCTCTGCTCTTGAACCTACGATCCTCCTGTCTAAGCCTTCCAAGTACTTATAGGATTATAGGTGTGTGACACTATGCCCAGCTGGTTTTTTTTTTTTGGTGGTACTTGGGGTGGAACCCAGAGGCTTTCTACCTCTGGGCTATACTCCCAGACCTATTTTATATTTTATTTGAAAAGAGGATCTCACTAAGTTGCTGAGAGCCTCACTAAGTAGCTGAGGCTGGCTTTGAACCTGTGCAGTCCTCCTATCTCAGCCTCCCAAATGCAGGGATTATAAGCACGTGCTACCACGCCTGGCTGGATTTTTTTTTTTTTTAATTTGGTGGTACTGGGGTTCCTGGAAACCCTTCTACCTCCAGACTACACTCCCAGACCTATTTTATACTTTTTATTTGGAAACAGGGTCTATTAAGCCAGCAAGGCTGTCTTCAAACCTGCGCGATCCTCCTGTCTCTGCCTCTCAAGTGTGGGGATTACAAGCATGCACCACCACGCCCGACATGATTTGGTATTTTTAAAAACCTTTTTCCATCCGGGTGTGGTGGTGCATGCTTGTAATCCCTGTGCTTGGGAGGTGGAGACAGGAGGATCATGCAGGTTCGAAGCCAGCCTCTCTGGCTTAAGAGACCCTGTTTCCAAATAAAAAGTATAAAATAGGTCTGGGAGTGTAGCCGGGAGGTAGAAGGGCTTCCAGGAATCCCAGTACCACCAAAAAAAAAAAAAAAAAAAAAAAAGGTCTGGGAGTGTAACCTGGAGGTAGAAGGGTTCCAATCCCTAATACCACCAAACCCCCCCCCCCAAAAAAAAAAAAACAAAAAAAACCCCACAACTAACAAACAAACAATAGAAAAACCACACGCAAAACAAAAAAAAAAAAAACTTTGATTTTTGTGTGTGGTACTGGGGTTCCTGGAAACCCTTCTACTTCCGGGCTACACTCCCAGACCTATTTTATATATTTTTTTATTTGGAAACAGGGTCTCTTAACCCAGCGAGACTGGCTTTGAACCTGCAGGATCCTCCTGTTTCCACCTTCCAAGCGGGGATGGGGGTGGGTGGGGGTGGGGATTACAAGCATGCGCCACCACACCCGGCCTGTTTTTTATTATGGAAAATTTTATGTAGGTACAAAAGTAGCTAACATAATCCCATGCACCCATCACTCATGTTTAATAATGATCAATTCAAAGCCAATTCTAGCTTATTGGTAGGTCTCTTTTCTCTTCCATCCCCCTACTCTTACACACACTCTCTTTCTCTGTCACACACACACACACTTTTTTTTTTTTTTTTTTTGGTGAGTTTTATTTTGAGACAGGGTCTTACTAAGTTCCCAGGCTAGGCTCACTTGAAATCTTCCTGCCTCAGGCTCCCAAATGGCTGTTATTACTGTACTTGGCTCATCTGTTCATTTTATTATTATTATTTTTTGCGGTAATGGGATGGAACCCAGGGGCATTCTACCTCTGAGAGACACTCCCAGCCCTATTTTTTATTCTTTATTTGAAACAGGGTCTCACTGAGTTGCAAAGGGCCTAAGTAGCTGAGGCTGGCTTCGAACCTACATGATCCTATCTCAGCCTCCCAAATGCTGGGATTACAAGCGTGTGCCACCACGCCCGTCGCATCAGTTCACTTTATAAACATTTCAGTTTGTATATCCAAAAGATAGGGACTATCAGAACTAATGCAAAATACCAAAACCATACCTACAAGTACACAAATAACAATGTGAAGCCCTAGATCATGATCTGCTGCCATGTGACCTTGAACAGAAAAGAAATATAAAAACCCTAAGACCTAGTGAGAGTTCAGTCAACAGTTTACTGGACTTCAACCTGTTTTAACTATGATGTCAAACTTCCACTTCAGGGAATGTGAGATGATGCCCACTAGCTAAATTTTGGTGTGTTCCTCGGCCCTGAGCTCAGTGGACTGGATTCTATTTCTCATCACTGTTCTGAGTTTCCAAGGTTATTGTGAGTACATCTTCTCAGGGGACATTAGCATTCAGTGCAGACACAGAGCACACAAGTATGATGTAGTTTCAAGAGATGGCAGCGACTGCCCTTGTGTGGCATGAAGGCAGACAGGCAGTGGGGTTTTCTGGGCCTGGGTGGGCGGTCGATCCTGCTCGGAATGACATAGTGCCACACTGGACTTAGAGAGGTGACAGAGCCCTCCTTATTCCGTTTCCTTGTCTCGAAGTCTAGAAGGACATTACAGAGTAAAAAGCTGTTTCTACTTCTTGGTTACAACATTGCAATTGGGAAAGGACCTTGAATTCAAGGGTAATCACATGAAATTCCACCCAGTGACAGCTTTAGCCAGGCCTTGCTCTCATTTCACTCAGCTTCCAACATTCCCCTTTGCTTCTACTTCCCTCCCCACATTCCTCCACTCTGACAGATACCCACAGGGACATAGGATGTTTTTATGCTTGTGGTATTGCCATAGCAACAATTTTTCTTTTACCTGCAAGGCTGGAAACTGCAGTGCTTTGTGCTGAGAATGCAAAAAAGGGATACAATTGCCCATCCTGCACTTCAACACACACACACACACACACACACACACACACACACACACCCTCTGCTTGCCTAAGCGCATGAGCACTCACACACAGCCCTTTCTCAAGGACATTGAAATGAGACTGCTAAAACAAATTAGGATGCAGATACCCGGTAATACACAATTAGTGTAAAGAGAAAAGGAACTAAATCACTTTTTTTTTTTTGCAACACTGGGGATTGAACCCAGAGGCATTCTACCTCCCAGATACACCCCCAGCTCTATTTTTTTTTTATTCTTTATTTTGAAACAAGTTCTCATAAAGTTTTGGAGGGTCTCACTAAGTAGCTGAGGCTAGCCATGAATCTGTGATTCTCTTGTCTCAGCCTCCCAAGTACTGAGATTATAAGCATATGCTAGCACGCCTGGCTGAATCGCTCTCTTGTTTTTTGCAGTACTGGGGATTGAACCTAGGGACATTCTATTTCTGAGCTACATCCCCAGCCCTATTTTTATTATTTATTTATTTGGTGGTACTGGAGGTAGAACCCAGGGGCTTTTCTACCTCCAGGCTATACTCCCAGACCTTTTACTTGGAAACAGGGTCTCACTAAGTTGCTGAGAGCCTCACTAGGTAGCTGAGGCTGGCTTTGAATCTGTATGATCCTCCTGTCTCAGCCTCCCAAGCACTGGGATCACAAGCATGCGCCACCATGCCCGGCTTTATTATTTATTTTGAAACAGCGTCTAAGTTGCAGAGAGCCTCATTAAGTAGCTGAGGCTGGCTGTGAACCTGTAATCCTCCTGTCTCAGCCTCCCGAATACTTAGAAGTGTGCACCACCACACCTGGCTCTGAATCACTCTTTATAAAAAGATATTTTGTAGATATCGATTCTCCAGGGACTTTTAATGTTAAGATTTAAAAGTGTAATCAAAATGCATCTCATCTTTAGTAAGGATACAGGCACAGAAAAATGCCATTAAATTATTTTAGCAAAACACTTAAAAGGGTGGTTTCTAGAAAGAGACATTTAAAGCTTAAGATGCAGCCGGGCGTGGTGGTGCACGCTTCCAATCCCCGCGCTTGGGAGGCTGAGACAGGAGGATCTCACAGGTTCGAAGCCATCCTCAGCTGGCTTAAGAGAGAGAGACCCTGTTTCCAAATAAAATATAAAATAGGTCTGAGAGTGTAGCCCAGAGGTAGAAGGCCCCTAGGTTCCACCCCCAGTACCACATACACACAAAATAAATAAATAAAGCTTATGATGCCCATATAATCTGCAAACAAGTTAAGGCTATGATGAGACTGATAAGGAATGCTAATTAGCAGCCAAAAAAAAAAAAAAAACAACCATGAAAATGGGTCAGGGTTTTTATTTTAATAAAATGAAAATGTTAAACCTCAGAGTCTTTTTTCTATAAATACTATAGATTGTGCATTTTAGTGGAGATCAAAAACAACAAAAAAGGGGACAAGCAGGTTATGCCCTTGCTCTTTAAGGTAAGAGGTATGTAGCCCTAACCTCACGGCCTGCCTATTGCTCAGGCAGATGGGGTGGCAAAGACTCTGGGTAAAGGTCAATCCCTCCCAGTAAGTAAAAATCCATGACCAGCTGGGCGTGGTGGCGCACGCTTGTAATCCCAGCATTCGGGAGGCTGAGACTGGAGGATCATGGTTCACAGAAAGCCTCAGCTACTTAGTGAGGCCCTCTGTAACTTAGACCCTGTTTCAAAATAAAGAATAAAAAATAGGGCAGGGGATGTAGCTCGGAGGTAGAATGCCCCTGGGTTCCATCCCCAGACCTGAAAAAAGAAAAAAAATCCATGACCAATGAGTCATATAGAAAAACCATGCAATTTTATCTCTACTTTGTTACTAATTCTGATTTCTCCAGCAAAATATGCTGTTGAATTTGCTTTTAGGTCTTTTCTATATCCATCTCTGAATAAAAGTTCCTGAAATTTCAATTCTTCTGGGTAGGGCTGAGAAATCAACAAGAAACCCTAGAGAAGGAGGTACTGCAAAGCTATGGACAAAAGCATGTGGACACTGGTGACAGAATAGAAAGCAACTTGTGAGTAGCCTTCCCTAAAATGCAGCTGTCCCCAGAACAACATGAGGCCCTTCTCTGAGTGTGAACACTGTGGGCTAAAGAGGAGCTGTTGTAGACGGGCGTGGTGGCACACGCTTGTAATCCCAGCATTTGGGAGGCTGAGACTGGAGGATCACATTTCACAGAGAGCCTCAGCTACTTAGCGAGGCTCTTTGCAACTCAGTGAGACCCTGTTTAAAAAAAAAAAAGACTAAAAAATAGGGCTGGGGGTGTAGCTCAGAGGTAGATTGCCCCTGGGTTCCATCCCTGGTATAGGGAAAAAAAGAGAAAAAAAAGACTAAAAAATTGGGCTGAGGGTGTAGCTTGGAGGTGTTTAGAATGCCCCTGAGTTTCATCCCCAGTACTGCAAAAAAAAAAAAAAAAAAAAAAAAAAAAGAGTTGTCATTTCTCACAGAATGTATGGTTAGCAAAAATAGCTTCAGCATGCGCCCACAGGCCCATAGGCCCAGTACTTGGGAGAGTGAAAGAGGAGGCTCACAGGTTCCCAGCCAGCCTCAGCAACTTAGTGAGGCCCTCTGCAACTTAGAGAATCTGTTTCAAAATAGAACATAAAACAGGGCAGCGCAGAGGTAGAATATCCCTGGGTTCAACCCTCAGTAACACAAAAAGAAAGTCTACCCTCTTGGTATCAGAGCACACTGTGGAACTAGTAAGAAATGAGTGTTTTGAATACATGATTTGAAAAACTAAGCTTCCCTAATAGGACTTTGTATTGGCCCATTTTAGGGGAATTCCATTTTTTGGGGCAACAGAGTTTACAAGACTGGAAGAAGTTCTTCCTTTCGAGGAATTCCCTTCATTGCCGGGGCACACTGCACACACTGTTGCCAGCATTCTCTGCCTTCCCTACATGGGTGGCTACTTACTGTTCAGTAACACGAAGCACGAGGCACTCGACTCAGTGTTCACCTATACTGTGCCGTTAATATTTTTCATAAAAATTCTATAAGGTAAGTAAAATTATTCTCATTACATACATGAAGGAAATGTGTGGGGTGGTGTTGTTTGTATTTAGTCTAGATCACAACGCAGGAAGTGGAGGGAGGGGGAGTTAAAGTATAAGCAGGTTAATGTCAAAACCACTATTTCAACCACTGTTTCATCCTGAGGCCTATAGCTCCAGACAGGGATAGTATGCATTTCACTGATGCTCAGAGCATCAGAGCCCCCAGCACAGTGCTAGATATAAAGCAGCACATTAGTGATTATTGCTTACTAGTGGTCTTTTTTGTGCTACTGGGGATAGAACCTAGGGGACTTCTACCTCTGGGCTATACTCCCAGACCTATTTTATACTTTATTGCAAACAGGGTCTCACTAAGTTGCTGAGAGTCTCAC
Organism: Muscardinus avellanarius; assembly: GCF_963383645.1. Lineage (NCBI taxonomy): Eukaryota > Metazoa > Chordata > Mammalia > Rodentia > Gliridae > Muscardinus > Muscardinus avellanarius. The sequence goes on along the minus strand of NC_137796.1, from coordinate 74,401,499 downwards.
TAAGTAACTGAGGCTGGCTTTGAACTTATGTGATCCTCCCGTCTCAGCCTCCCAAGTGCTGGGATTACAAGTGTGCATCACTACGCCTAGCTTCACTAGTGGTCTTTAAAACAATTCTCAAAACAAGTAACTTAGTAAGAAAGCCCAGCAAAAGAATTGTCCCAAGCAAGCCAGGTGTAGGGGCACACACTTATCATCTCAGCACTAATTGAGACAGGAGGATCGCAGGTTCATGGCCAGCCTCAGCTACTTAGTGAGGCCCTTCACAAATTAGTGAGCCCTTGTTTTAAGATAAAGAATAAAAATAGGGGTGTAGCTTAAAGGTAGAACGCCTTTGTGTTCAATCCTCAATACTGAAAAAAAAAAAAAAATTGTCCCAGGCAATGCTGACAAGGCGACAAGAAAGAAACACAATGCCTCTTCATCTGAATGGAACACTAGGTTTGGTGATTTGTCTCCTGGGAGGATGGTAACACTTTAACCATCTCAGGCAGCTTCAAAAAGATGAGAAGGAAGTACCAGAATATTCTCTAGTTGGAGAGGCAGAGTAATGCCTAGTTCCAGGGTATCAGGCAAACACCCGAGACTCCAGGCAGTTGTTGCTGGGTCCCTGGGCTCCTCAGAGTCACCACAGATCCTGCATAGGTGGGTTTGGCTCTAAAACTTGGTCAGATCGATGCACTATCCACCAGCTACTACAAAGCCAGAAGCTGGCCTCTGTAGTTTTTGAGGAAAAAACTTGCAGCTCTGCAGAGGGAGTAGGGACAGAGGCATCATCTATGTCCACTAATCAGCCTCCACCCTCACAATGGCAGGCCAAGAGGCAGAGACAGTTGATTTTATCACTCAGTGTCTGTTATCAAGAGAGAACGCAGATGAAATATAACAAACAAAAGCTGTTTCTGAGCCGGGGTGGCAGCACATGCCTGTAATCTCAGTACTTGGGAGGCTGAGACAGGAGGATCACAGGTTCATGGCCAGTCTCAGCAATTTAGTGAGGCACTCCGCAATTTAGTGAGATTCTATTTAAAAAAAAAAAAAAAAAAAGGGAATGGGGAGGTACTTCAGAGGTAGAATGCCTGTGGGTTCTAGCCCCAGTACCAAAACAATAACAAAAACAACAACAAAAAACTGTTTTTGTAGGGCCAAGGGGAGAGAAAACTAAAATTTTCATTTACGTTGTTATTTTTACCTTTTCCTATTTTAGGTAGTTATCCTATTTCCCTTTTAAATAGTCATTGAAAACAATAGCAAATATGCTACTTATTCAAATTCCAATGGGAAGGCAGGGTGGGAAGAAAAGTTAGCACTATTTGCTTTTTTTCTTCTCAGAAACAGACACACACCTGCCGAGGTAGCCACATCTTCTAGCCTGTGTTTAGTGGCTAAGATGTCACATCAAGGAAAGTAGATGTGCTCACATGTAATTATTAACCAAAATTGTTTCACACCAAGAAGCCATAAAAGACAGATGCATGGTGGTGTTTACCACAAGAAAATTTAAGAAGTGTAAACGAATACAAATACTATATGAAAATAGAGTGAAATTCTGGCAATTCCCTGCTATGATGTGGGCTCTGCTCATGGTCTGATGGGAGGCAGTTCAAGGAAAGCACCTGGTATTCACTCTGGGGCTATTTTAGGGGCAAGGAAGCTTCCTTTTGGGTTTTCTGCTCCACTGTCTGCTATCACCTGACATTAGGTCTCAGAGTCCACTCTGCATTGTTGCTGTGGGACCAGCATGAGCTAAAGGCTGTGCAAGACACCCTCCATGACAGATCTGCTGGGGCATTGTTTCCGCAGGCCAGAACCCAAAGTCTTCAGTGGGACCCTCTCTGAGGGTTCTAGGGCAGGGTGCATTTTATGAGGAAGAATTCCCATCCCAGTCTCCTCTTTTTCTGACTTGCACTATGCAGCATGGGCTTCTACTCCAGCAAACGAGCCCTCATTTCAGTCTTAAAAATCTTTTTGTCACCCAGACATTTGGTTTTTGCCAATGTTACCTCCTGAATAAAGGTCCTCTCTGATAGCAGGAACAGGAGGACTAAGCTTCATTCATCTCCAAATAATATGAAGGCCTGGCTCAGCCCAGCAATCAGCTGATGGGCTGGGACCCCCCCCCCTTCTCCTATTAGAGAGCGACTAATAAGTGCCAACCGTCCGCCATCACAGCTGGAGCTGCCCTGGCACTGACAGCTGGTCCAGGCTCATTTACATTCTTCTCACATAGCCATTCGGCTACTGCAGGCAGCTGCAGATGCCTGTTTTTTTTAAAGCAACAAACTGGTTCATTGCAGATGTGAATTTGGGTTATATTTCACTGCTGTAAAACATTAAGAATACTGCATGCTAGAGAGGACAGGATGGGACCTGGAAAGTGTAGAAAAAGATGAGCAGGGAAGAGCCTGGTAGATGGAAATGACAAATAAAACAAAGACAAACGACCTTGGGCAAGGGGTGGTTATACAACCACGTTCACATTCTCAGTTCCCATAAAAGACCCCAAACCAGATGTTCTTCTCAGCTATTCTGATTAAACTCTCTCTACCCAGTGGTCTTTCCTCCTTGGTAATTGCTTCTTGAGTATTCCTAAAATTCCACTCATGGTCCTCACTAACTTTCTGGGAAGCTCTATTTACATGCTGCTGAGTTTATACAGCAAAGTTATGGCTCTTGGAAGGTAGAAAGAGATTCAACAGAGAAATGGCTGACCCTAAGAAGGTATTCCAGAAGATTGTTTTCAAATCTCCTAAAAAATTCTACCACCCTTCCTTCCCACACCAAATACATTCAATCTATTCCTAAAAGCAGCAATGCTTTATCCGAGAACACACAAGGGAGCTGAAGGCCTGGAAAGTATTCTAACATATCAATGAAATGGAGCCCTCTCCATTTCCTCTGAGATACAGCATCTTATTCTTTAGGGATTCGGCATCAAGCCTTCCTCCAGACTATGCATTAATATAAACACCTCGTCTCAGAGTGACAAGTTCCTGGAAATCCAACTGGAGTTTAGATTACTGGCAAAGACACTACAACAAGAAACCAGATGCCCTCAGTCTTACACAGGCCAAAATAGCCTGAAGCTCATTTTTTAAACATGCAGAATCCTCAAGGAGTAATGGATTAGCCATCTTGTTGAAGAGAGGACCATCACACGGAAAATCTTTACAAGTGAAAAGGAAAGCAGACGCTCTAACAACACTGCCATATTTGATGTTGAGTTCTGAATGCATGCAGTGGTCTGCTTTAGCACGAAAGTCCCCCCACATTTTGTCAATTCTGCTTGCAAGACAACTGTGCTGACACATGTACTTTGGAACACCCAAGGGAGAGCTTTCCTCATGGAGCATCAGTGCCACCTAGTGGCAACTCACTTCACAGGACGGCAAGGCTGTTACTTCTCTGCACGCTGGCCTCTATTTTACATACAGACCTTACACTAACAGCAGAAAGGAGGCCTAGAACGTGAACACCCTTATCCACTAGTCAAAGTCAAGTTCTGAAAGTACAAGGCCCTATAATGGATAATGGCCTATGATCAAATATTCCTTATCCTAGAGAATGTGCCACGTGTGCTGGAGAATATTTTCTGCTGCTTGTGGGTCAAATGTTCTGTACATGACCATGAGTGTTTCTTGAAGGCGGCTGCTTCTTTATTAATCTTCTGTCTGACTGTTCTATTTGTCACAGAAAGCGTGGTATTAAAATCTACCAGTATTGTGTTGCTATGTATTTCCCCTTCAGTTCTGTCAGTATTTGCCACTTGGGTACACTTGGTTGCACTTGGTACACTTGGTACACTGAGGTTGGGTGCACATTTTTTTACCACCTGGTATCTGTGGAGGACTGACTCCAGGACCCTGATGGATACTAAGGTATGCAGGTGCTCTGGTCCCTTATACAAAATGGCATAATATTTGCATTAAGCTGTGCATATCCTCCCAGATACTTTAAACCATTTCTGGATTTCTTCTAACACTTAATGCAATTCTATGTAAATAGTTGTTACACCGTATTCTTTAAGGAGTAACATCAAGAAAGGAGTCTGAGCAGGATGTGATGGTGCACACCTATAATTCCAGTACTTGGGAGGCTAAACCAGAGGGATTTCAGGTTCCAAGGCGAGACTCAACTACTTCTCAAGGCTCCCAGCAACTTAGACCTTGATTCAAAAAAATAAAAAATAATAGCTGGGTGTGGTGGCACACGCCCAGGTTCAAAGCCAGCCTCAGCTACTTAGTGAGGCTCTCAGCAACTTAAGTGAGACCCTGTTTCCAATAAAATATAGGTCTGGGAGTGTAACCCAGAGGTAGAAGATTTCTGGGTTCCATCATCAGTACCAAAAAAAAAAGTGATGGCATGTATAGCTTAGAGGCAGACTACCCCTGGGTTCAATCCTCAGTAAATAGATACACATATGCATGTCTGTACATGTTCAGTATATAAACAATTTTTTTTTTTTTTTGCGGGTTTGGGGATGGAACCCCGGGGCATTTGACCTCCAGGCTACACCCCCTGCCCAATTTTTTATTCTTTATTTTGAAACCGGGTCTCACTGAGTTGCAGAGGGCCTCACTAAGTAGCTGAGGCTGTCCACGAACTGCAATCCTCCAGTCTCAGCCTCCCAAATGCTGGGATTACAAGCCTGCGCCACCACGCCCGGCTATAAACAATTTTTCCCTCAAATATTTCTGACTTGTAGTTGGTTGAATTCATGGATGCAGAACCCATGGATATGAAAGCAGAATGCATATTTATAATTGGTATGCTTTCTAGTGAACTGATCCTTTGATCAGAATATTATATTCTTTCTTGGGACAGTTTTTTTTTTTTTTTTTTTTTTTTTTGGTGGTACTGGGGTTCCTGGAAGCCCTTCTACCTCCGGGTTACACTTCCAGACCTATTTTGTATACTTTTTTATTTGAAAAGAGGGTCCCTTAAGCCAGTGTGGCAGGCTTCAAACCTGCGCCATCCTCCTATCTCTGCCTCCCAAGTGCGGGGATTAAAAGCATATGCCACCACGCCCAGCTTCTTGGGACAGTTTTTTATTTAATTTATTTTGCGTAAGTACGATCACACCTGCTTTCTTATGGCCATCTTTTGCATGGGATACTTTTTTTTTCTTCTGTCCTTTCACTTTTGGACTACATGTGTCTGTAAATCTAAAAGAAATGTTTTTGCTGGGTGGGTGGCACATACTTGTAATCCCAGTACTTGGGAGGCTGAGACAAGAGGATTACAGGTTTGCAGCCAGCCTCAGCTACTTGGGCCCTCCACAACTTAGTGAGACCCTGTTTCAAAATAGAAAATAGAAAATAGGGCTGGGAGTATAACCTGGATGTAGAATGCCTATGGGTTCAAGCCCCAGTACTACAAAAACAAAACAAAACAAAAATAAATAAGTCTTTTATAGACAGCATATAGTTTTTTTTTTTTTTTTTTTTTTTTTTTTGTACTGGGGACTGAACCCAAGGGCTTTCTACTTTGGAGATATAGCCCCAGTCCTATTTCATTTTGAAACATGGTTTCCATAGGTTGGTCTCCAAACTGTGATCCTTCTGTCTCAGTTTCCCAAATTCTGGAATTATAGGTGTGTGTCACCATGCCCGGCTATGCCCAGTCCTTTTTATTTATTTTGAAACAGGGTCTCATTAAGTTGTTGAGGATTTCACAACGGTTCTGAGGCTGGCCTCAGACCTAAAATTCTCCTTTCTCAGCCTCCCAAGTCCAAGAATTATAAGCATGCACCACCATGCCTGGCCTGGTGACTTTAATTTTATATATTCTACCTTTTTTACATTTTGCTCCACTGCTACTGGTAGTGTAAATTACTTTTTATGTGTGATTATTACAGTATTGCAGAATTCTGCATGTTTATACAGATGCTCCTCAACTTGTTTTTTGTGATACTGGGGATTGAACCCAGTGGCATTCCACCTCTGAGCGCACCCCTAACCCTATTTTAAACAGAGGCTCACTAAGTTGCAGAGGGTCTCACTAAATTGCTGAGACTGGCCATGAACCTGTGATCTTCCTGTTTCAGCCTCCCAAATACTGGGATTACAGGCATGTACCGGCACAATTAGCTCTCCTCAATTTATGATAAGGTTACATCTCAATAAAACTATTTTGAAAATGCATTCAATATACCTAACCTACCCAACATCAAAGCTTAGCAACAGAGTCTGTTGTTTTACTCTTTTGAATGTGAGGCTAACTGGGAGCTGCAAGCTGCTGCTGCTGGGCATCACAAGAGGCTACATGTTGCTATCCTGGGAAAAGATCAAAAGTATGGTTTCACCGGTGTGGTGGCTTACGCTTGTGATCCTAGTATTTGGGAAGCTGAAACAGGAGGATCACAGGTTTGAGGACAGCTTGAGCAAGTAGTGAAACTCTCATCAACGCAGCGAGACCTTGTTTCAAAATAAAAATTAAAAAATAGGGATAGAGGTGTATCTCAGAGGTAGAAAGCCCTTGAGTTCAAACCCCAGCACCACACACACACACACACACACACACGGTTTCTACTGAATGACCATGAGTTTCATATCTTGCATCTCTTTGTTTCAACCTAAAGAACTCTCCTTAGCACTTCTTATAAGGCAGGTCTAGTGAATTCTCTTGTTGATCTGGAACTGTCTTAATTTCTCCTTATTTTTGAAGAACATTTTTGCCAAATAGAGTATTCTTGGTTGGCAGTTTTTTTCTGACAGCACTTTGTAGCACTGGGGATCAAACCCAGTGATATTCTACCTCTGAGCTACATTTCCAGCCTCGTTTTTTATTTTGAAACAGGGTCTCCCTAAGTTGATGAGCCTCACTATTTGTTGAGGCTGTCCTTGAACCTGTGATCCTCCTGTCTCAGCCTTCCATGTATGGGGGTTACAGATGTGCTCTACCATGCCCAGCTCTGTCAACACTGAAGAAATTATCTGACTTCCTTTGTGGTCTGAGTGGTTTCTACTGAGAAATCCTTTGATTAAAAGAAAATTTTTTTTGGTGGTACTGGGAATTGAACCCAGGGGTATTCTACAATACCAGTCTTTTATTTTTTATTCTGATACAGGGTTTAAGATGCTGAGGGCCTCACTAAGTTGCTGAGACTGGCTGTAAACCTGTGATCCTCCTGTTTCAGCCTCCCAAGTACTGGAATTACAGGTGTGCGCTATCACACTTTACTGAAATCCATTGATTATGAAAGCTTCTTTGTATGTGACGAGTTGTTTTTCTCTTCTTGCTTTCAGAATTCTGACTTCTTACAATTTTATTATGTGTCTCAGTGTGGTCTACTCTGGGTTCAGCTTGGGGACTATTTGGCTTCTTGAATGTGAATGTTTATTTCCTTCCCCAGATTTGGGATGTTTATGGCCATTATTTCTTCAAATAAACTTTCTGCTGTGTGTCTTCCTGGTCTTCTGATATTCCCCTTTGGCACTCTTCATTCTTTTCCTTCTCTTGGATAATTAAAAGTGACTTTTTTTTTTTTTTGGTGGTACTGGGGGTGGAACCCAGAGGCTTTCTACTTCTGAGCTATACTCCCAGACCTATTTTATATATTTTTATTTGGAAACAGGGTCTCACTAAGTTGCTGAGAGCCTCACTAAGTAGCTGAGGCTGGCTTCAAACCTGTGCGATCCTCCTGTCTCAGCCTCCCAAGCTCGCACCACCACACTGGCAGCTTTTTTTTTTTTTTTTAATCAAGTCTGCTGAATCCTTCTAGTGAGTTCTTCAAATTGAGTTTTTTTGGTATTCTTCAGCTGCTGCTGCTGCTGCTGCTGCTGGTGTGTGTGTGTGTGTGTGTGTGTGTGTGTGTGTGTGTGTGTGAGAGAGAGAGAGAGAGAGAGAGAGAGAGAGACAGACAGACAGACAGACAGACAGACAGATTGACTGACTGACTGGGGACTGAACCCAGGGGCATTTTACCTCTGAGCTACACCCCCCAGCCCTACCCTATCTTTATTCTTTATTTAAAAAAATGGTCTCACTAAATTGTGGAAGGCCTCACTAAGCAGCTGAGGCTGGCCACACACCAGTAATCCTGTTGCAGCCTCCCAAGTACAGGTGTGTGGCACCTTATCTAGCTTTATTTAAAAATTTTTAGTTTTAAGCCGGGCGTGGTAGCTTGTAATCCCAGCTCTTGGGAGGCTGAGACAGGACTGCACAGGTTCGAAGCCAGCCTCAGCTGCTTAGTGAGGCTCTCAGAAACTTAGTGAGACCCTGTCTCCAAATAAAATATAAAAAAGAGGTCTGGGAGTGTAGCCCAGAGGTAGAAAAGCCCTTGGGTTCCACCCCAGTACCACAAAAAAAAAAAAAAAAATTTTTAGTTTTAAAATTTCCCCTAAGCTTTTCTACGATAAAGAGGAGTCTCCCTGCCACCCCCTTGGTTCTAAGAATCGAACCCAGAGGCATTCTACATCTGAACTATCCCCATCCCTTTTTATTTTTAAACAGGCTCTTACTAAATAGCGGAGTCTGTCCAAGACCTGTGATCCTCCTGTCTTAGCCGCTTATGTACTGGAATTACAAGCGTGGGCCACCATGCCTGCAATTTTTTTTTTTTTTTTTTTTTAATGGTTGAACCCAGAGGCATTCTACATCTAAGCTACAGACCTAGTCCTATTTTATTGTTGTTTTGAAAAAGGGTCTCCTTAAATTGCCTTGGCTGGCCTGGAACCTGTGATCTTTCTGTCTCAAGAACTGAGATTACAGGTATGGTTTTAAAATATTTTGTATTTCTTTGTTGATGCTCTCATTTTGTTCATGCAACATTTTCTCTAGCTTGCTGACTATTGTGTGTGTGTGTGTGTGTGTGTGTGTGTGTGTGTGTGTGTTATGGGGGATTGAACCCAGGGGTATACCCCTAGCCCTATTGTGTCATTTTGAAACATGGTCTCACTAAATTGCTCAGTCTGGCATTGAGGCTGCAATCCTGTCTCAGATTCTCAAGTACCACCACACCCGTCTTGCTGACTATCTTTATGACGTTTTTTGAGTTTTTTTGCCAGGTAATTTATACATCAATATTTTTAAGGTCAGTTTCTGAAAATTAATTTTGTTCCTCTGATTGGGCCATGTTTTTTTCTTTTTGTGTGCAACTTTGCTACTTTTGTGTTAGGATCTACAAATCTGGAAAAACAATCCCCTCTCTCAGTCTTTACAGACTGGTTTTATATAGGGAAAGAGCTTCATCAATCAACTTGGCAGGTTCTGAGAGCCTCTCAAACCTTTTCTGTGGATGTGCTATTTTTGAATTTGTGCATGTAAATGACCAAGTAGAGGTTCTGCAGGGTCCCCTCCTCTGCTGCCCCAGGATTACACAACCTTTTGTTTCTTCTTTTTCCAAGATAAGTAAAATGACTTTATTTGTAGGGGAGCAGAAATTTAATGAAACAGGTTAAATCCCATGACATCATCAGACTCTGGATTCCTCTTTCTCACCCTTCTTCTCTGTGGCAGTGGGGACAGAGCCAGCAGCAGGAGCTACAGAGCCAGAGGCAGCAGAGACAGCCACATCCCCACCCACCAGCCGGTACACTGGCAAGCTTGCCAATACCCTGAGTGATGACGTTCTCATTGTTTTTCCCATTCAGCTCTTTGATGACCTTGTTTAGCAGATTGCTGTCCACTTTGATGTCCACACTGTCCAGGATCTTCTAGATGTCCTTGACGCTGGGAGATGAGTTGTTCCAGAGGGCAGCTGGCATGTAGGAAGTGGCACAGCACCATGTCGGTGGCAGTGGGGGACAGGCCTCATGTGTGAGACCTTAGTTTCTTCTAATGCTTCATCTGAGGTACCTCAGGGTCTCTGAAGCTGCTCTAAGTCACCCAACTCATTTTTAGTCGCAGTAGCTCTCAGCATCTAGACTATGTTGAGTCCTGTCTTCTGAGTTTGGCAAGACTGAAACCAGTTCCATGGTGGCCTCTGGAGACGCTGGAACACTGGACACATGACTCACTCTTCCTTTTTCTTTTCCTATCATGCAGGGGAGAAGTCTACAAGGTATTCTGAGCTGTCTACCCTATTGTGGGTTCTCTGAAGCAGCACAAGCTGTCCAACATTCTTTATTCTTGGTACCCTCTAGGTATCCAGCCCATGACACATCCTATCAGCACTCTGACTTGGGTGAAACAAAAAACGGTCACAGGCAAGCTTGTGAACAGCTAGAATGCTGTGCTCCAACTCTTTCCCTCTCCAGGGAGAAGCAGAATGGGGAGAATTTATCACTGCTTGTTCTATTCTGAGTCTGGAGAGAAGACAGTGAGTATGTACTAGTTCCACCACTGCATTTGTTCTCAGTGGCTTTTTAATGGAAGTAACCTATTCACACATTCCATTAGCCAAAAGAAACTAAATGGCCACCTCGAAGTTCAACAGGGCATGTATATTCTTTCCACAGACAGCAGAATCTTTGGTGTTTCTGCCCAGAATCTTAAAAGCATTTGGGAAGCTCCCACTAACATCTCAAATTGATGTTCTTTTCTTTTTTTGGTACTGAAGTTGGAAGCCAGAGGCATTCTAACTCTGACCTATAACCCCCTTTTTATTTTTGAAACAGGGTCTTGCTGGATTGCTGAGGCTGTCTTCAAATTTATGAACCTCCTGTCCCAGCCTCCCAAGTACTGGGTTTACAAGCATGTTCCACCATGCCTAGCCCAAGGTACTGTCCTAAACACACACTGGATACTGTGTCAGACTCATGTGTACTCTCAGGCTGTTTTTAAATGTCTTTGGAGAATTATGGCCTTCCTTTCTAATTTTTTAAACTGTGCATCAGCACTTTCACTGGCCTACTTTATGCAGCATAATGCCAGGGAATATAGCTCCCAGGTCCCTCAGGGCAATTCATGAATACTTCAGAGAAGGTGGCATTTCAACTACTCAATAGCCAAACAGATCTGCCCGATATTTTAATTATCTACCTGGCCCATCCAGCTCATGAGTCTCTTTTACACTCTTGATATGAATTGTCTATGCTGCTTCTGCTTCCTGGACCTAGAAAATTCTTCCATCTTCACTCTATCACCTTTTCCTTCCTTTGGCTACTGCTATGATTTGGATATAGACTATCCTATGGAGAAGCTCATGTAAAAGCAATCCAAAAATGTGCAGAGGTTGCTGGGCGTGGTGACGCACCTTGTAATCCCAGCATTTGGGAGGCTGAGACAGGACGATCGCGGTTCGAGGACAGCCTCAGCTACTTAGTGAGGCCCTCTACAACTCAGTGAGACCCTGTTTCAAAATAGAAAAAAAAAATAGGGCTGGGGGTATAGCTTGGAGGTAGAATGCCCCTGAGTTTCATCCCTAGTACCAAATTAAAAAAAAAATGTGCAGAGGTGAAATAATGGAATCATAAAGGTTCTAATATTATCTCTGGATAAACCTATTGATGAATTAATAATATTTTTTTCGGTACTGGGGATAGAACCTGGTGGCATTCTACCTCCGAGTGAAACCCTTAGCCCTGTTTTTTTTTTTAATTTATTTTATTTTATTTTTTGAGGGTCTAGGAATGGAACCCAGAGGCATTTGAACTCTGAGCTACACCCCCTGCCCAATTTTGTATTCTTCATTTTGAAACAGGGTCTCACTGAATTGCAGAGGGCCTCACTAAGTAGCTGAGGTTGTCCGCGAATCGTGATCCTCCGGTCTCAGCCTCCCAAATGCTGGGATTACAAGTGTGCGCCACCACACCTGGCTTCCCTGTTTTTTTATTCTTTATTTTAAAACAGGGTCTCACTGAGTTACAAAGAGCCCAAGTAGTTGAGGCTGTCCATGAATCATGATCCTCCTGTCTCAGCTTCCCAAATGCTGGGATTACAAGCATGAGCCACTGCACCCAGCTCATGGATTAATTTGAATGGACTTACTGGGTCATAATATAGGCAGGAGGGGCATAGCTGGAGGAAGCATGTCACTGGGGATATGGTCTTGGAAAGTATGTGTCCATGGATCTCTTCCTCTCTCTGCGTGATGTGAGAACAGCGTCCCTCTGTGCATTCTGCCACTGCCACTATGCTTTGAAATTGACCCTATGGACTGAAACTCTGAAATTGTAAGCCCTAATAAATCTTTATTCCTCTAAGTTTCAGAATGTCAGGTATTTAGATCACAGTGGTAAGCCAGCCATGGTGGTGCATGCTTGTAATCCTAGTACTTGGGAGGCTGAGATGGGAGGATCGCAGGTTCTCAGTCAGCCTCAGTAACTTAATGAAATCTCTTGTTTCAAAATAAAAGATAAAATAGGGCTGGGGGTGTAGCTCAGAGGTAGAACACATCTGGGTTCAATCCACAGGACCACAGGGGGAAAAAAAATCACAGTGGTGAGACTGCTGACTGAAACAGTCACATTCCCCTCGCTCTCTGAACCTTAGATCAGGCGTCAGCTTCCCAGGCATTCCAGTGCCTGACATGCTAGACACAAAAGGTTAGTCAATTACTGTGCTTTCTTGGCTCCAAAACTATTATTGCTTCTTATACACTTATTGTAGCAACAGCTTAGGCGGGGGACTAATTATTAAACGGCCACACTACAGGAACATACAGCTGCTCCACACAGAAATAATAATGTTGAAAACAAAAGGAACAAACTTTTTTAGTCCATTAGTTTAGTTTCTTCTTTCTTCTGCAAAATCTACTTCAATTTCTTCACTCTCCCCAAGATACTGAAATGTTAAACTCTGATCACATGGTTTTAGAATAATGGCCTAAATACGTTTATCTAGGTAGATGACAATATTCATCAAAAACTCTTAAGTGGCTTATAAATGGTTGATAAATTTTAAGTCATTCTTAGTTCAGAGTAGAAGTCTAGTTAAAGAGAAGAAAGATTTACAGCAATAAGGTGACTAGACAGCTCTGGTCAGTTCTTAAAAGGAGAACAGTCAAATGAGAAACATATCAGACATAACAGAGATGGCACCATGACCAATCCTTTAATCAAAGAAATGTTGGCTGAACTTTTTAAGAGGTACGCCGATGTGTGTGGGGACAGCACAGGGCAGGGAAAAGGGCAAGCAAGAAAAATGATGACACTGTAGAAAAAAACAAACCCCTTCACATTTTGTATCACAGCACCTTATAAGATGACATAAAATAGGAATCCACGCTTTTGTAACTGCAATTCCACAAGTGGCGCTCCATCTCTGTAAGCAAGGCCACCACCACTCACAAAGTACTGATCTTCATTGTTTTCACAAGAAAACAGCACTCACATCCTTCTCATCAATTAGCAGCATTCATGGTTCATAATATATGAGCTATTAGGGTAGCCCATAATACTAATGTTCAAACACATGTATAGAAAAAACTTTACTTCCTTACCTTCCGGCAGCGAGGATTAGGACAGCTGAACCTCTTCACATCACTGTCCAATAGAGCAGGAAAGCTACAGGAGGGGCACCTGGAGTCAAACAGCAGCAGCAGTATTACTCAGAATAGGTTTACTCTGATTAGGTTTCATGTGACTGTTCCTACTAAGATGCAGTTTTGATCTGGACAGTCATATTGTCTTTTTACTCCTTAGTGTTCATTAAAACATGGACTGAGCCTCTTTTTTGTACTGGCTCTTACCAGGAAGGAAACACAGATTCCATTCTAGGTCCTGACTCAGCGTCAACCACTCAAGAAATAAATACCCCAACCTTTATGAGAATCCTCGCACTGTCACTCTTTCTCCAATGGGGCACAATGCCTATACCTATAGGCCAGAAGAATAGGAAGTAGCAAGGAACATAAAGAACCAATATACATTTTCCCATTAATAAAATTAACTTTATTTCTTAACAAAAAATGCCAGAAAATCTGGAAGACATGGCATCATTACAGAATATTCTTCACTTGACGAAAACACAGTCTTCACACTGAGAAACGAGCTGACTCTAAGAACTCACCTGACGAGCTCATCAGCATAGGCTGCAGCGACTTCTTCTTCAGCTTTTCGCTCATAGTATTTATAAAGGATGGTCTGGGGAAGCACTTTCTCCAGTTCACTGGTCGGGAATGAACACGTGCAGCTGCCTTCCATGCAGCTGAGCTCTGACTAGAAATAACAAATAGGCAAAGAAAGAAGAGAAGTCAACCAAAGTTTCAGAAAAACAAAAAGCCTCAGAAGTTAAATACGTCTTTCAAAGGGAGGCAAGGAAGGAATTAAGAATGCAGACTTTGAAGTGGCAAAGATTTCTCTGCCTCCTGTTCTCTGAGAACTTACACTCCAAACAAGGAAAGTACGAAACAAAACCAAAGTCCATCTGGCAGCCTGTTATGGTTTGTATCTGGAAAGTCCCCCAAAGTCTCAGTTGAAAGTGTGGTCCCCAGTGCAGCAAGGTTCATAGTGGGATGAGTCCACGTGACGGTTAATCCACTGGTAGCTGAATGGACTTCTGGGAGGTGCAGCCTAATTGGAGGAAGTAGGTCACTGGGGGCATGTCCTGGAAGGGTTTATCTTCCAGGCTCCATCCTCTCTCTGCTTTTTGGCTGCTAGGAGCTGAGCAGCCGTCTTCTGCCATATTCTTCCACCATGATGTTTCTGCCTAGGAGCCAACTAACCTATACACTAAATCCTCTGAAACTATCAGCCAAAATAAATCTTTCCTCCTCTAAGATGTTCTTGTTAGGTATTTTGGTCACAGTGATGAAAAGCTGACTAGCACACAGTCCAAATCACAGTCCATGAAGATGGAAAGTGGATGGAGGAAGGGTACAAGGCTCAGTACACTCAGTACTGGAAAAGAAGATGCTGATGAGAAGCAAGCTGTTTCCTACTATAATAATGAAAAGGGGGATATACTTGAAAAGGCAGAGCAGAATAATGGTGGGGACTGACAGGAATAAAAAAACAACTAAGGGGGATGTTTGGGCCTTTAATTCCTACCCCGTCAGATGGAACCAGCTCATTTCCAGAGAAATAAGAAGGTTCTCAAATAGCTAAACCAGAAGGGAACCTGTCACCAAGGAGAGCAGAGGTCAGCCTGAAGTCAGTCCTGGAGGTGAAGTCTGTATATCTAACGGGGAATTCTCTAGCTCCCATCTCCCACTCAACTCCAGGCTGCTGGAAGGTGAACTCATACCTGCTGGGCAGGATTCAAACCTGAATCTAGCAAAAACACCTAAAAGAGTGTCATTTAGGGTTCACAACACAGAAGACTAGTTTATCCGGGCACCTGAAGTCAAACACCAAATAGCAGCTGGGCGTGATGGTGCACACTTGTAATCCCAGCACTTGGGAGGCTGAGACAGGAGGATCGTGGTTTACAGACAGCCTCAGCTATTCAGTGAGACCCTGTTTCCAAATAAAGAATAAAAAACAGGGCTAGGAGTGTAGCTCAGAGGTAGAATGCTCCTAGGTTCCATCCCCAATACTGCAAAAACAAACAAACAAACAAACAAACAAAAAACAAACAAACAAACAAACAAAAAAACTAGCTAGCAGTAAGATCTACTCATCAAATAGTGTCCAAAGAGCTCCCCGCCTTTTATTTTGGTGGTACTGAGGTTCCTGGAAACCCTTCTACCTCCGGGATACACTCCCAGGCCTATTTTTAAATATTTTTATTTGGAAACTGGTCTCTTAAGCCAGCGCGGCTGGCTTCAAACCTGCATGATCCTCCTGTCTCCGCCTCCCAAGTGCAGGGATTATAAGCATGTGCACCACCACGCCAGGCCATCCCCCCCTTTTTTTGGTGCTGGGGAATTGAACCCAAGCATTCTATCTCTGAGATGCACACCTAGCATGCATGCATGCATGCATTCATTCATTCATTTATTTATTGTACTGGGGATTGAAATCAGGGGCATTCTACCTCTGAGCCACACCCCCATCTCTATTATATTTTTCATTTTCATTTTTTTTTGTACTGAGAATTGAACCCAGGGGCATTCTACCTCGGAGCTATACTCACAGTTCTATTTTATTATTTTGAAATAGGTTCTCAGTAAGTAGCTGAGGCTGATCTTGAACCTGTGATCCTCCTGTCTCAGCCTTCCAAGTACTAGGATTACAGGTAAGTGCCACCATGCCTGGCTTATATTCTCCTCCTCCTCCTCCTCCTCCGCCCCCTCCTCCTCCTCCTCCTTCTTCTTTTTTTTTTTTTGTGGTGCTGCGGGTGGAACCCAGGGGCTTTTCTACCTCTGGGCTTTACTCCCAGACCTATTTTATACTTTATTTGGAAAAAAGGTCTAAGCTGCTTAGAGCCTCACTAAGTAGCTGAGGGCCTAAGTAGCTGAGGGTGTCTTCGAACTTATGTGATCCTCCTGTCTATTCTTTATTTTTTGAAATAGCATCTCATTAAGTTGCAGAGGGCCTCACTAAGTAGCTGAGGCTGTCTCAGCCTCCCAAGTACTGGGATTACAAGTGTGTGCCACCATGCCTGGCCTGTTTTTTTTTTTTTTTTTTTTTTCAAACAGGGTTTCACTAAGTTGTAAAGGGCCTTGCTAAGTTGCCAAGGCTGGCCACAAATCTGTGATCTTCCTCTCTCAGTCTCCCGAATACTGAGATTAAAGAAGTGCACCACCACACCCAGATGGAAAGGTTATCTAATGTTTACAGCAGTCTTTGTGAATATCTCTGTTCTACAGAGAGAAATTGTGGCTTTGAATTTAACTAATTTGTTTAAGGTTACATAGCCAATAAGTGGGAGGATGAAAGTACAATGTTTTCTGCTAGACGTGGTACTGAGGGTGGAACCTAGGAGCCTTCTACCTCCAGGTTATACCCTCATCCCTGTTTTATTTCTTGTTTGGAAATAGGGTCTTGCTAAGTTGCTGAGAAGCCTTCAAACCTGCCATCCCCCCCCCCCCCCGCCTCAGAAAAGTCATGAATTTTGGGGAAAAAAAGTTTGTTTTAAAATAATGTCAGATTTATAAAAAGTTGCAAAACTAGTACTGAGTTCCCAAATCCTCTTCACTCAGCTTCCTTTGGTTAAGATCATGTATAACCATACCACACTTAGAACCAGAAGTTACCAGTGGTATATCCTCTTAACTAAGCCATAGTCTTTATTTGGATTTCATTATGTTTTCCACTTAAAGTCTTGTCTTAGCCAGGATCCTACATGGCATCTGTCATGTCTTTGTCTATTCCAACCTGTGTCAGTGTGATAGTATAATCTATACATTTTGGTTTTTATCCACAGTTCCTGGCTTATAATTCCCATGGCTTTATTATGTCTTAAACGACTACAACAATAAAGCTAACTCAATATTTGGCTTTGGTCCTTGTGTCCTTAAGCAGCTTTGAAACTGCTTCAGGTGAAAGGGTCTTCTGTTATAGCGCTGCGGTGCGTAGGACTCGGACAGCAACGTCTCTGATCTTTTGCTCCTATTTCACCTGTTCTTTCCCACCCCTAAACCTTCCAAGGTAGGCCACAGAACTAAAATTTCTCTTCTTCAAAGCAGGTCAAGAAAAAAAAATTCTTTCCCTATCTATGTAGGAGCTGGCCAGAAAGAAATGCTCTGAATTGCCTTACCCTGACAGTTGATCATAAGGCCCCCTCCATTTCAGATGGGGTCTTGTTAGTAAGGCTCATACCTGGGGGGAAGGAATACTATACAGCGATGCCAAGAAGAATCTGGACAGACAAGCCTTGCTGGGTTCCCCCCCTTCCTTGCCAATCTTTTAGTATTAGCACATACTCTTTCTGTCCAGTCACATTTCTGCAAGGCTGTCTATGCTTCCTTCATGTCTATGCAATGAAGGTCTTCATAAAAACCCAAGAACATGGTTTGGGGGATGTCTGGACAGCTGACATACAGAAGCGTATAGGAATGTGAATAAGAACTCTTCCAGGTGCTGGAAGGTGGTACACGCCAGCTCTATGGGATAGAAGCTCCCGTGCTCCAGTGGAACCTCATCCTATCTCTTTGGCCGTTCATTAATATCCTTTATAATAAACTGGCAAATATAAGCGAGTGCTTCCCTGAGTTCTTCAGGCTGGTTCTAGCAAGTTAATTTAGCTGAAAGAGTAGATCATAGCAGTTCTAGAGGCCTGGACTTTCAACTGATGTCTGAAGTGGGGCCAGTCCTAGAGACTGAGTCTTCAATCTGTGGGACTTAACACCTATCTCCTGGTAGATACTATCAGAATTCAGTCAACTTAAGAGGATACCCAACTGATGTCTGCTGAAGAACTGACTGCTTGCTATCACAAGCAGTCACTTGGGGTCGGTCACAAAAGTGATCTGTGAGCATACAGTGGGAGAAACTGAGGCTGTTTTTCTTTAATTTTTTTTTTTTTCTTGCGGTACTGGGGACTGAAACCAGGGACATTCTACCTCTGAGCTACACCCCCAGTCCTATTTTTCATTTTGAAACAGGGTCTCACTGAATTACAAAGGGCCTCACTAAGTAGCTGAGGCTGGCTGTGAAACCAGATGCTCCTGTTTCAGCCTCCCAAATGCTGAGATTACAAGCATACATCACCATGCCCTGCTATTTTTATTTTATTTTTATTTGGATGGAACCCAGCAGCATTCTACCTCTGACCTACACCCCAGCCCTATTTTTTATTATTTATTTTTGAAACAGGGTCTCACCGAGTTGCAAAGGACCTCACTAAGTAGCTGAGGCTGTCCATGAACTGTGATCCTCCTGTCTCAGCCTCCCAAATGCTGGGATTTCAAGCATGCACCACCATGCCTGGCTCCCTGCTATTTTTTTATTCTTTATTTTGAAACAGGGTCTCACTAAGTAGCTAAGGCTGACCACAAACCGGCAATCCTCCTGTCTCAGCCTCCCAAATACTGGAATTACAAGTTTGCTACCACGCCCAACTGTTTTTCTTCTATATTCTCAGAAACAATTTCTTAGTATTTCTTGGTCTTTCAGGATCTTGGTACTTTTGTGTGTGTGTGTGTGTGTGTGTGTGTGTGTGTGTGTGTTACTAGAGATGGAACCAAGGGGTTTTCTACCCCTGAGCTACACTCCAAGACCTATTTTATATTTTATTTGGAAACAGGGTCTTAATAAGTTGCTGAGAGCCTCACTAAGTAGCTGAGGCTGGCTTCGAACCTGTGCAATCTTTCTGTCTCAGCCTCCTAGTGCTGGGATTACAAGCGTGCGCCACCACGCCTGGATATCTTGGTACTTTTGAAGAGAACTGGTCAGTCATTTTATAGAATATTTCTCAATTTGGATTTGCCTCAGGAGTAGATTGCAATTTGGCATGTATATCAATTTTCAGTATAGCAGCAGGAAGTATATGATGACTGCATGACTTATAACTGGTAATGCTTAAAAGACCATGTTCTAAATGACTGCTAGTTCTCTATTGCTGCTAGAACAAGATATCACAAATATAATGATATAAAACAATACAAAAATCCATTCTATATTGTCTCATGTTGGTGTTAAGGGAAACTGACTTCAGAGAGAGAAAAATATAATTTTGTTGAAAATAGTTACTTTAATACATATATTTAGGGTGTATTCATTCGAGTCACCCCTCCATGCCACTCTGGCATGGGGCTGTATTTCTATTTTTTGTATATCTATCTTTTTAATAAACTTCTTTAAATCTTCAAAAAGAATACATATATTTGAACCCAACCATAAAGTGCTTTAAAATATATGTAAAAAACACTAGTATACTTCCTTATGCTCAAACAATCTGAAGGTTCTCTCCTCCTGAGTTCATTCTTCATTGTGATAGTGAATACCCAGGTAAATGATTAATCAGGGCCCCCTGGAGCCAGGCATGGGGCATAAAAGAACTCTATGATTTCACAAAAAGAAACCTGCTGTGCCTAAACCCAACATAATCACACAAATCAGGTCAAGTACAAACCAGCAGCACATCAGCAGAATTCTTCCTCACCCCAGAAAAGGCCCTGCTCTATCATCAGTATGGCTGCCTCAGAATCAGTGAATGCTGCTTATGTATGGATATAACACAGTTCTTACCTTTCCAGATCCAAAGACGGCCTCCTGGGCATATCTGATGAGACACTCTTTGCAGAACAAGTGAGCATCAGCACACTGGGTCAGTTCTTCAAATGGAAATTCCCCATAGCAGCAGCGGCACTCAATCAGCTGGCCGTCCTACAGGCCGACAGACACATGTGAATGTCCCACAGCTTCATATCCCCACATGCCTCCTGCCCTCAACACATGTCTTGAGATCAAAAGTGATCCCCAGAAAGTCTGAAACAAGCTATTTTCTGCTATCTAAACCCAGATCAGAATGCCAGTACACCAATCCACAGCTTAGAGAGAGTGAGTTTTTCAGTTTCTTTTTCTTTTCTCTTTCTTTCTTTCTTTCTTTCTCTCTCTCTCTCTCTTTCTTTCTTTCTTTCTTTCTTTCTTTCTTTCTTTCTTTCTTTCTTTCTTTCTTTCTTTCTTTCTTTCTTTCTTTCTTTCTTTCTTTTTTGTGGTACTGGGGTTCCTGGAAGCCCTTCTACCTCCGGGCTACACTCCCAGACCTATTTTATATTTTCTATTTGGAAACAGGGTCTCTTAAGCCAGCGAGGCTGGCTTTGAACCTGCATGATCCTCCTGTCTCTGCCTCCCAAGCGCGGGGATTACAAACGTGTGCCACCACGCCTGGCGAGTTTTTCACTTTCTGATATTCTTTTAAGTACTTCTTTGTACAAAGTCATCATATTCGTCAATTCCATGGCACTGGGGGAATGATAACATCTGCACTCAGAGGCTAACATGACTATTTTAAGTGTTACATGGCATGAGATGTTATTCAAAAGGCTTTCAAAAGCTGAATTTTGCTCTTCTTGTTATAAGAAAAAGTGTGAGGGGGTCATAACCCAGCCCAAGCTTTATTTTTTTTTTCTTTTTTCTTGTGGTACCAGGGTACCAGAGGAGCCTACTACCTCTGAGTCACATCCCTAGGCCTTTAATTTTTTTTTTTTTTTTTTTGGGCAGGTCTGGGGATGGAACCCAGGAGCATTTGACCTCCAAGCTACGCCCCCTGCCCTATTTTTTATTCTTTATTTTGAAACCGGGTCTCACTGAGTTGCACAGGGCCTCACCAAGTAGCTGAGGCTGTCTGCGAACCGTGATCCTCCGGGTCTCAGCCTCCCGAATGCTGGGTAATTTTTTCTTTTAATTTTGAAACCCAATCTCATCAAGTTGTTGAAAGCCTTGCTAAGTTGCTGAGGCTGGCCTCCAAGCAACTATCTTCCTGTCTCAGCCTCCCAAGTACTGGAATTTCAGGTGTGTGCCACTATACTTGGCCCAAGCTTTATTTATTTATTTATTTTTTGTGGTAGTGGGGAGGGAACCCAGGGCCGTTCTACTTCCGAGCTAAATCCCTAGCCCCCCCCTTTTTTTTATTTTTTATTTTGAAACAGGTCTCACTGAGTTGCAAAGGGCCTCACTAAGTAACTGAGGCTGTTCGCAAACCATGATCCTCCTGTCTCAGTCTCCCAAATTCTGGGATTACAAGTGTGCGCCACCACGCCTGGTTCCCAAGCTTTAAGAGACTACTGAAGCTAACTAAAGCTCCAACCTCAAGCAATATACAAGAATTTAATCTCTTTTTTACTCACTGCAGTGATGAATCCAGTCACCAGTCCATTCTTAGCCAGGCCAGAAAAGGCCACTCTGCAAGTAGGTGGACAATATCACAGAAACCCCTGGCCCACACACAAAGGCTTCCTACAACTCTAAGTGCTAAGTTCTATATTTTCCTCTAAGTGTCTATCTAACAGATCCCTGCTTATATTGTCTAATAAAAAACTCTCCATCAGGATCTTCTCTTTCATTCTGATTTGGTCTAGTATTAAGAATGCCTACAAGTCCATGCTGCTTACCCAAGTTAAATCAGTCCATTCACCTATCTTAACTTGGGTAAACCATGAACTCATCTAACCAACAGGAGGTTATACAGGAAGAGTTTGCCTTCAAAATGCTGAGGAAATGTAAGAAAGTCCACGAGAATACCTAGAATAAATGAATTGAGTGGATTTTTTTTTCTGTACTGGGGATTGAACCCAAAGGCTTTCTACCTCCAAGCTACATTCCCAGCCTTATTTTTTATTCTTCATTTTAGGGTCTAAGTTGTGGAGAGCCTCACTAAGTAGCTGAGCAATCCTCCTGTTTCAGCCTCCCAAGTACTGGAATTCTAAGTGTGTGCCACCATGCCTTGTTTCAAAATACCTTTTGATACTGTTCTTCATTCATCTGCAGGGCAAGCAAAAAGTCTTCATGCTAAGGGACAATAAAAAAATCAAATATAGAGATACAAACTTAATAAAGACAATATATACAACTTAGTATTCACTTCCATAAACATAGTCCATTATTAATAGGCATCTCTTTAGTTACTCAGTTTAGTAGCTTAAAAAGTTACTTGAGAAAAAATTTGCAGAGTAAATGAGGGGAAAGACGGACACATAAATACTTCTGAATAGCAGAGAATGGCATTAGCAAACAAAAAACGAAATGGGTCAAAACCAAGCCTGACAACACACTTTGTCAATGGTGCCGCGGGGCAACAAGCACTCGTGTAAGTCACTGGTGAGAATGCTAAATGGTACGAACACGACGGATGGGGACTTCGCACAGATTCATCAATGCCACTTCATGGAATCTGGACCAAAGATACCCTGGGGTGGAAATATGAAGTGATGTATGCACAAACTTATGGCACTATTTATAATAGCAGAAACCTGGAAACAACCCCGAATGCCCAGCAACAGGAAAATAGCCAAATAAACTCTGGCACTGCAGACAATGACATACTAGGCAACTTTAAGTAGGACAGAAGAAAACCTCTGAGGATTGCTGTAAAGTAATCGCCAGGACGCACCGTTAAATGAAAATAATGAGAGCATGCTACCTTTTGGATAAGAAAGAGGAACAAATAAAAATATATATGATACAGATTTGGTTTTACATAAAATAAAGGAAGTTAAACTAAAAATGAAGGGTATGGAATAGGGGAGGATGGAGCCTCTTTAAAAAGCAGGAGGTACATAAACATATGTATCAAAGTTAATCACCAAACAAGCATGGGATCGAGGGAGGGGGAGGGAATGGGATGGGGACTGGATGAGGGCTAATTGGATGATGTGTGCTTGTATATCCTCTCAAGTCTTGTATTCCAATGTGATGTATGATTACAATGCACCAATAAAAATAAATTAAAAAAATAAAATAAAATGAGGAACCCAGCCTCAGTAATTTTGTGAGACTCTGCCTCAAAACAACAACAACAACAACAACAACAACAACAACAACAACAACAACATCTAATAGGAATGGTTAGCTACAGAGGGAGTAAGAGAACACGTGGAAAGGATTATAATAAAAGCTAAATATCTAGACATTCCTTGTTTTAGTTCTGACTGTAGAACTAAAAATATTTATAAAATTAAAGCACAAGATTAGATTTAAAAAAACTGTTCAAGGTAACAGCATAATCAGACTTATTTCAAGTGATTTTAAATAGTGTGTGTGTATTTTTTTTTCCTCTCCTGCTATGTTGCCCAGGCTCTCCTGGAATCCTGGGGCTCAAGTGATCCTCTTGCCTCATCCTTACAAGTAGTTGGGACGACAGGAAGGTACCACTGTACTGAGCTACATATTTTTAAAGCCAGGCCTGGTGGCACATACCTATAATTCCAGCTATTTGGGAGGCTGAGGCACGAGAACTGAAAGTTTGAGGCCAGTTACTGATAATTTAATTTTAATTTTGGGACACTATCTCAAAATAAAAAAATAATTAAATAAAAAGGGCTGGGGAGGTAGCTGAGTGGTAGAACATCCCTGGGTTCAATCCTAAAATGAAGTTAAAGCTGGGCACAGTGATACATGCCTTTAATTCCAGTACTTGGGAAGCTGAGAAGGGATATCTCAGGTTTAAGGGCAGCCTCTGCAATTTAGCAAGATACTGTTTCAAATTAAAAAAAAAAAAAAAAGCTGAGGGTGGTTGTACACCCTTGTAATCTCAGTACTTAGGAAGCTGATACAGGATTGTAGGTTTGAGGGCAGCCTCAGCAAGTAGTACAACTCTCATCAACCTGGAGAGACTCTGTTTCAAAATAAAAATAAAATAGGGCTGGGGTGTAACTCAGAGATTGAATGCCCCTGGGTTCAATCCTCAGTGTCTGTCTGTCTGTCTCTGTCTCTCTGTCTCTGTCTCTGTCTCTGTCTCTCTCTCTCTCTCTCTCACACACACACACACACACACACACACACACACACACACACACACGTTAGGGTACTGTAGCTCTGAGGCAGAATGCCCCTGGGTTCAATTTCCACTACTAAAATGAGACAAAACACCTGAAAACCCAGTTTTTTTTCCCCCCTTGGGTGTATATGTGTAGGACCAAAGATTGAACCTAGGGGCATTCTATCTTTGAGTTATGCCTCCAGCGCATTTTATTTTTAATTTTGAGATAGGGTCTTACTAACATGTAGAGGGCCTTGTGAAGTTGCTGAGTGAGGCTGGCTCAGGAACCTGTGATCCTCCAATCTCAGCCTTCCAAGTACTGACATTTAGAGGCATGTGCCATCAATGCCTGGCCTTATTTTCTTTTTAAAAACTGTGTCATGTGATTAATCATTTTAAAGAAAAGGGCAATCTTGGGCTGGGGTGGTAGAGTGCTTACCTAACCCTGGGTTTGAGCCTCTGCAATGCCAAGAGAAAAGAAGAGAAAAACAAACAAGGCTGACAGAGACAGAAATAAAGAAAAGGGAAACTTTAAAAGATAGTTTTGTACCAAGTCCCAACAGCGAGCAAACCAGAACCACAGAAACACATTCCAAGACCAGGTTACATCTTCCTACCTCTGCCATCTCTTTGATTTTCTGCTCGTAGAACTCTTGCTCCTGTTGCACGGCTGGAAGAAGGGCATGCCGGTCATAGGACCTACAGTGTCGCCGCTTATTTTCCAGAAAGAACATCCTTTTTTCTATTTTTATGTCACCTAGAAGATATATAATAATGCAAAAATCATGCAGGCAACTGTTTGCTAGGAATCCGGGCCAGAGACGTTCCAGGTTTTGTGAGGCTTTGTCCCCCTGCTCGCTGTCACCTGGCAGTATACTTCACAACTCCTCCTTTAACACAGCCTACCTCTGGAACAGACTGTTCCTCATCTACCAGAACCATTTGGCCTTCCTTGTCTTTTCCCTCTTGGATGCTCTAATTGGAAAGCCAGTACTATGCTGGGCGAATATACAATTTATTACCCATTTTACTAATGAGCACACAGGATTTACAGTTTTGAGTTATTATGAACAGAGTTGCTGATAGCTGTTTTTTTTTGTAAATGTATGTCTACAATTTAGTTGGCTATACATGATCTGTATAACTGCCAAATCGTGGGATATGCTTACTTGTTTTTTGTTTTTTTTTTTTTTGTTTGCAATACTGGGGATGGAATGCAGGGGCTTCTACCTCTGAGCTATACCCCTAGCCCTATTTTTTATTCTTTATTTTGAAACAAAGTCTCTCTGAGATGCAGAGGGCCTCACTAAGTAGCTGAGGCTGTCCGTGAATGGTGATCTTCCTGTCTCAGCCTTCCAAGTACTGGGATTACAAGCATACGAAACCATGCCTGGCATAGGCTTACTTTAAAACTTTAGAAAATGCCAGTTTTGAGCCAGGCATAGTAGTGCATGCTTGTAATCCCAGTACTTGGAAGGCTGAGACAGGAGGATAGTAGTTCCTGGACAGCCTCAGCTACTCAGTGAGGCCTTCTGCAACTTAGACCTCGTTTCAAAATAAAGAATAAAAAAATAGGGCTTGGGGCATGGCTTGGAAGTAAAACACCCCTGGGTTCTACACACACCCAAAAAAAAAAAAAAAAAAAAGAAAAAGAAAAAGAAAAAGAAAATGCCAGCTTTCCTGGTTGTGGTGGTGCACACTTGTAATCTCAGTACTTGGGAGGCTGAGATAGAAGGATCATGTGTTCGAGGACAGCCTAAGGAAGTAGTAAGACCCTGTTTTGACAAAAGGGCTCGGGGTGTACCATGGTGGCAGAATGCCTCTGAGTTCTATCCCCAGCCAGTACCTTGACTACATCAGACACCATCAATTTTCAGTTTTAGCCATTCTGGTATATAAATGATGTATGTTTTTTCCCATCACCCTCAGTATTGGGGATCAAATCCAGTGTCTTATGCATGCGAGGCAAGTGCTCAACCACTGAGCTATACCTGTAGTTATGGTCCTTAAACTTTTTGAGTTTGAAAATCTTCAAACATATATATATATAGTTGGAGTATTACCCACATTAACCAGAACAAATAACATTTAGAATAAAAGAGAGCAGAATAACACATTATCAGACATGTAACTTGGTCTGTTCAGGTTTTTTATTTCCTCTGATTTTGTAACTTAAGTACTTCTTAGAAACTCCATTCCATCCAAATTATCAATTTATGCACCTGTCTGTTCTTGGTAATCTCTTCTGATTTTAACAATATTTATCTTATCTGGTTTCTGAGATGTCTTATTTTTACTTTTTCTTTTGTTCTCAACAGGCTTTTAATTTTTTTAAATTTAGAAAACCATTTCTGGCTTTATGAAAGTAGTAAAGAAGTGTTAAGAGAGTAGGCTTTAAAGTCAGATAATCCGGATTGAAATCCCAGCTTAGCTACTTGTTAATAGAGTAAGGCATAAGCCCTCTGTGCTTCAGTTCTTTCATCTATGAATTGATAACAATGACATATATCTCATATGGTTATTAGAAACATGAGTAAATGAATCCAAGGAAAGAACTTAGAAGTGCTGATACATACTAAGTATGGGCATATCAATAAATGTTGGCTTCATCATTTCTGCTTACAATTAAAAAATTAACTTTTGCTCTATTATTCCTCACTTTTTCTTCAGTTCTTTTTATGGCTCATCAAGCTAAAGTCATATTTTCACTCATTTATTTTAAAGTTAAATGCAATTAAGTCTTCAAATTTCCTTCTAACTTCTTTTCCTATATCCTATGAGTTTTGATATGTATTACATATTTTTTGTGAGGTACTGGGGATTGAAATTGAGGACATTCTACCTCTGAGCTATACCCCCAGCCCTATTTCATTTTTATTTTGAAACAAGGTCTAAGTTGTGGAGGGCCTCAGTAAGTAGCTGAGGCTAGCCTCGAACCTGTGATTCTCCTGTCTTAGCCTCCCAAGTACTTGGATTACAAGCATGTGACAACGCATCTAGCTCAGATGTATTTTTTTTTTCAGATGCATTATTTTTAATATAACTTTGAGGTAACAGCAGATTCACATGCAGCTGTAAGAAATATAGAGATCATTGTGTTATCTTTTACTTTGTTTTCCTGAATGGCAACAACTTGCAAAACTATAACATCACAACTAGAATACTGACTGTTAAAGAATCTAGATACAGAGCACTTCCATTACACCCGCTGTCTTGATAGTCACACCTTCCCTCCTTGCCATCAGCACCTTTTCCTGCCAATCACTTATTTGCTTTCCATTTCTATCATTTTGTCATTTCTACAGCATATAAACTTTTAAGATTAGCTTTTTTAGTCAACATATGTTTTTGGAGACTTATACAAGTTGTTGCATGAGCCAATAGTTTTATTTCTTTTTTTTGCTGAATAGTATTCTATGGTAGAGATGTGGCACATTTTAACAATTTGCCAGTTGAAGGATATTTGGGTTGCTTCCAGCTTGAAGCTGTTTTGAGTAAAGTTGCCATGAACATGTATTTACAGGCCTTTTTGTGAATACAAGTTTTCATTTTTCTGGGATAAATGCTCAGAAGTATGACTGACAGGTCATACTATAATTGCATGTCTAGGTTTTTGTTTTTGTTTTTTTTTTTTTTTTTGAAGGAAGACAAGCTCTTTTGTTTTTTACATTCACAAACATATTAAAGTCAATCACTAAGCCAAACATGAGAAGGGGAGCAGGAGGGAATGGGGGGGAAGGGCTAAATGAGTGATGTGTGCATGCCTAGGTTTTTATATTTTAAATTTTTTATTTTTTGCGGTATAGGTGATGGAACCCATGGGCATTGTACCTCTGAGCTATACCTCTAGCCCTATTTTTTATTCTTTATTTTGAAACAGGGTCTCACTGAGTTGCAAAGGGCCTAAGTAGTAGCTGAGGCTGTTCGTGGACTGCGATCCTCCTGTCTCAGCCTCCCAAGTACTGGGATTGCAAGTGTACGCCCCCATACCTAGCTTGCTTAGGTGCTTAGTTGTGTGTGTGTGGTATTGGGAATTGAGCTCAGGGGCATTTTTACCACTAAACCATAACCCTAGCCCTTTTTATTCAGGGTTTTCATGAGTTATACTGCCCTCTGGCCTTGAACCTGCAATCCTCCTGTCTCAGTTTCCCAAGTACTGGAATTACAGGTGTGTGTCACTGTGCCTGGCTTGCACAGTTTTTCAAGAAACTGCCAAAATGTTTCCATAGTGACTACATTATTTTGCAGGCTCTGCAGCAAGGTACAGTAATCCGTTTTTTCCTGCATTCTCACCAGCACTTGGTGCTGTCACTCACGTAGTTACTTACTTACTTAGTGGCACTAGGGGTTGAACTCCCATGGGCATTTTACCTCTTGGCTACATCCCAGCCCTATTTTGTTTTCATTTTAAAGCACGGTCTCACTAGGTTGCTAAGAGTCTCACTATTTGCTGAGGTTGTCCTTGAACCTGCGATCCTCCTGTCCCAACCTCCCAGTACTAGGATTGCAGGTGTGTACCACCATACCCGGCCTGGTGCTATCATTTTATTTTAGCCATTCTGAAAGGTGAACTGTGGTATCTTAAAGTGGTTTCCACCTGCATTTACCAAATGGCTAATGATACTGAACATCTTTTGTGAGTTTATTTGCCACCTGTACATTTGGTGATAGATATGTCTACCTTTTGTCTATTTTTCTAATTGGACTTACTCATTTTTCTACTGAGTTTTGAGAGTTCTTTACATTTGATACTAGTTCCCTCCCCACCACTTCTGGTTCTGGGAATTGAACCCAGGGACGTTCTATCTCTGAGCTACATTGCCTTTAAATCCCCTTTTTAAAATTTTGGAACAGTCTCACTAAGTTACTAAGGGCCTCGCTAAGATGCTGAGTCTGGCCTATAACCTGCAATCCTCCTATCTCAGCCTCTCTGCCTGGCTTCAATACTAGTCCTGTGTCAGAGATGTGACTGCTAATATTTTCTCTCAGTCTGCAGCTTATCTTTTCATCCTCTTCAGAAAGTCTTTTATGGAGCCGGGCAAGTGGCGCACGCTTGTAATCCCAGCATTCGGAGGCTGAGACCAGAGGATCATGGTTCGCGGCCAGCCTCAGCTACTTAGTGAGGCCCTCTGCAACTCAGTGAGACCCGGTTTCAAAATAAAGAATAAAAAATAGGGCAGGGGGTATAGCTCGGAGGTCAAATGCCCCTGGGTTCCATCCCCAAACCCGAAAAAAAAAAAAAAAAAAAGAAAAGAAAAGAAGAAAAAAAGAGAGTCTTTTATGGTGTCAAGTCTAAAAGATCTGTCTAGCCCTAGAACATGAAGATGTCTTCTCTATTTTTTCCCCTACAAGTATTTGTTTATTTATTTATTTATTGATTGATTGGTGGTACTGGGGTTCCTGGAATCCCTTCTACCTCCGGGCTACACTCCCATGGACAACACTCAACACTCCCAGACCTATTTTATACTTTTTTATTTTTGGAAACAGGGTCTCTTAAGCCAGCGCGGCTGGCTTCGAACCTACGCGATCCTCCTGTCTCTGCCTCCCAAGCGCGGGGATTACAAGCTTGTGCCACCACGCCCAGCAAGTCTTGTATCGATTTAATATTTGTGTAAGGTGTGACTTGGGCTAAGGTGTTTTTTGTTTATGGATATCCAATTGCTCTAGCAACATTTACTTAAAAGGCTACTTTCAGCCAGGTGTGGTGGTGTACACTTGTAATCCCAGCATTCAGGAGGCAGAGACCGGAGGATCACGGTTTGCGGACAGCCTCCGTTACTACTTAGTGAGGCCCTTTGCAACTCAGTGAGACCTGTTTCAAACATAAAAAGGACTAAAAAATAGGGCTGGGGGTGTAGCTCGGAGGTAGAATGCCCCTGGGTTCCATCCCCCGTACTGAAAGAAAAAAAAAAGGCTAGCTTTATTTCATTAAATTGCTTTTGCACCTTTGTAAAAAAAAATCAGCTCTGTACTCAAATGCACATCAAATGATGAATGGCTAAATAAAATGTAGTAAATCGAGCTGGGCGTGGTAGCACACACTTGTAATCCCAGCATTCGGGAGGCTGAGACTGGAGGATCACAGTTCTCAGACAGCCTCAGCTACTCAGTGAGGCCCTCTGCAACCTAGTGAGACCATCTCAAAATAAAGAATAAAAAATAGGGCAGGGGGTGTAGCTCAGAGGTTGAATGCCCCTGGGTTCCACCCCCAGACCCTCAAAAAAAATCTAGTAAATCTACATAATGAATATTATTGGATAATGAGTATTGATATCAACAGCACAATTGATAATGTGCTATAGAGATGAACCTTGAGAACATTTTGCTAAGTGAAAGAAGTCAGCCACAGATCATAGGTGGTCTGATCCACTTACGTGAAATGCACAAGTAGGCAAATCTACAGAGAGGGATTAAGAGGAGTGGTTGCCAGGGACGGGGAGGAGTTGGAGGGAAATCATGGTAATAACTGTACAATTGTATGGACTAAAAGCAGAACTTATATATGTAAATTTTATTATAATAAACTAGTGTTTGTGTCCATTTTTGGGTTCTTTATTCTGTTTACTGATTTAGGTGTCCATCTTTCTATAAACACTACACAGTCCAGATGACTACAGCCAGGTACTGTGTTTATCCCATTTTATTCTTTCTCAACATTGTTTAAGCTCTTCAAATTCCTTACCCTTGTATATCAATTTTAGGGTAAAGTTGTCTGTATCTACAGAAGCTCTTGCTGGGATTTGAAAACAACTGCATTAAACCCGCGTATCTATTTGGGGAACAATGCCATCTTTACTATTTTGAGTCTTCTAGCCCATGAACATGTACATTTCCATTTATTTAGTTTTAGTTTTTTCATTAGTGTTTTGTAGTCTTAGTCACACAAGTTCTATATACGCTATATTAGATTTACAACTAAGTAAGTTTTTTGGCTGTAAATGACATTGTATCTTAAATTTTGGTTTCCACATGCTCATCGATAGTACACAGAAATGCAATTGCTTTTTATAGGTAGATCTTATATCTTGAAACTTTGCTGAATTCATTTACTATTCCTAGAAGTTTTCTGGTAGATTCTAGGTAGGCAATCATATTATCTACATAAAAAGACAGTGAACAATCTGTTTTTCCTTTCTGACTTACTTTTTTGTGTGGTACTGGAGGTTGAACCTAGGGGCATTCTATCTCTGAGCCACACCCTCCTCAGCCCTATTTTATGTTTTATTTTGAAACAGGGTCTTGAGAAGTTGCTGAGAGCCTTACTAATTTGCTGAGCTTGGCTGTGAACCTAAGGTCCTCTTGTCTCAGCTTCTCAAGCACTGGGATTGTAAGTATGTGCCACCACATCCGGCTTCAGGCTTGCTTTTAATTTCCTTTTCTGTTCTCTTGTGCACTGGCGAGTACTTCCAGTACCATATGAATAGCAGTGAGCTGGGAAAATCCTCGATTGTTTTTTACTTCAGGGAACAAGTATGTCAGTTAGAGGTTAAATCTATAGTAATAACTCCTACCAGGAGTAGTAGCAATTCCTGACACTGAAAATGTATTTCTTCTCTTTTTTCTAGCAAGGTTGGTGAACCTTGCTAGAGTTGGGTGATTATATATTTATTTATTTTTTACTGATGTTCAGTTTACATGCAAATTCAAATCAGATTCTTCATGAGACCATGCAATGGTCAGCATATAAGACCATAAAGGACAGCAAAGAACCCTGTCTTCCAGAGCTAATCAATGAACAGCCCAAACAGTAGTGATGAATGGAAAAACTGTTAAACAGGTGAAAAATGGGATTCTGGGAACAGCTGAGAAATCCTTAGCCTATCTGTTTACAAAACGCTGTCAAGTATGGGTTGTAAATATTATACTTTGAACAAAAATTGCATATATTTTCTATTTCATACTTCCAGAGTCCTTATATTTAAAGGATACTATCTAATACACAATTCAAAAATCAGTATTTAAAGGGATATTCCTAAAACAATGGCTGAACTGAGAAAGAAAAACTGAGATGCAGCAAAATTGAGAGGTATGTGACTTAAAAGCAAAATGGAGAAAAAGGCTTACTGCAAGGCAATGTGGGACATGTTGTTAAGGCATTTTTAGACTGCATGGAGTGAAATACAGATTCTAAACCCCATAACAGGCCTCATCTGGACTACAAGGTCCAGTTCTGTAACCCCAACCTTTCCTTTTTTCTTTTTTTTGGTGGTACTTGGGATGGAACCCAGAAACATTCTACCTCTGAGCTACACTCCAGTCCTAGGTGAGGAAGGCTTACTATGTTGCTGAGGCTGTCCCTGGGCATGCGATTCTTCTATCTCTGCCTCTCAAGTACTGGGATTACAAGCCTGCGCCATGATGCCTGGTCTACCCCAACCTTTCACACTGATGAACTAAAGAAGGGCAGCCAAGATTGAAGAGGCAAGATGTTTTCAGCCTTTTTAAGAGGCAAGACCTGCGACTGCAGCAGGACATTTCAGGAAGGCAAATGTTGACTTGATAAAAAATTCATAGAAGACAGAGATGACCTGACCAGCAAGAGGATGGACCATCTTGCAAAACAGACTTTCCTTTCTCCATCACCGAAAGTCAGAAACAAAGACTGCAGGACTACATGTATTAGAGATGTCTGATCTCAAATGTGGATTAATTTAGTAAATGAAAAACCACCTACACATTGTCCCTACTTTCTCATTCTGGCAGGAACAAGTAAGAATGTCACGTTAGAGGGTCACTGTTCCACAAGACTTCCAGAGAAACCTTAGAAGTCTTAACCTGGGGGATAAAAACCTACACTCTGAGGAGTTCAGAAATTGAAATCCTTTCCAACTCTATAGTTATGTCATGCCGTTTATACTTAGTCATACTAGAAATTAAATTTTTAAGTACACATATATAATGGATGGCAATTAGGAACAGGAGAAAAGGGGAAATATTCCTATTTGTGGTGTAATTTTTTTTGTGTGTGTGTGGTACTGGGGATGGAACTCAGGGGCATTCTACCTCCAAACTACACTGCCAGCCCAATTTTTTATTCTTTATTTTGAAACAGGTCTCACTGAGTTGCAAAGGGCCTAAGTAGTAGCTGAGGCTATCTGAGAACTTGGATCCTCCTGTCTCGGCCTCCCAAATGCTGGGATTATAAGCATGCGCCACCACGCCCAGCTTTGTGGTGTAAAGAAAAAGCTGTAGTCAACTTTCTTCTTGGACAAAATCAACTCAGATGAAATCTATTATAAAATTCAACAATCTAGCCGAGCGTGGTGGCGCACGCTTGTAATCCCTGCGCTTGGGAGGCGGAGACAGGAGGATCGCGCAGGTTCGAAGCCAGCCATGCTGGCTTAGGAGACCTTGTTTCCAAATAAAAATATAAAAAATAGGTCTGGGAGTGTAGCCCGGAGGTAGAAGGGTTTCCAGGAACCCCAGTGCCACACACACACACACACACACACACACACACACACACACACCAATCTATTTTTTTTGGGATCAGACCCGAAGTAACCTCTTTGAAAGGGGTTTTCACAGTTATTCCATCAATCAGAATAACAAATGTAGAGAAGCATGTGGCTTTTATCCCTGCTTTCAGATTTGTAAGTGATCCCTCTGCAGGAAGCAATCAGTCACTAGTTTAGGTAATTGGTATTAACGATATAACCAATTCTTCTCAAACATTCAAGACTTTTTTCCCAAGCTTAACAGCAACCCCACTTGATCACATGTGAATTCTCTTAACACTGCACAATTTTCCTGTCTTAATGTAACCTAAGAAGGAAGGAAGCCAACAACTGCAGCCACTTCTAGAAATGTGATGTGCTATTAAAACAGCCCCTCCTTGGCCCAGCTCCACCCTCTCAACAGTAACACTTCCCTTGGTGAATGGACAGAAAGGAAAAGCTTGCATTGCAGCTTCACACACCAGCAACTCAGTTTGCAATTACCTTGTTCAAATTTGAAATCTATGTAAGAGTACTGATTCATTTCTTTTCTCTTTTTCCTCTTCCCGCTGGTCTCTGGTGATAGCTCCTGCCATTTTTTAATGGCATCAGAAAAGGCCTAAAAATTGAGAAAGAAAAAGATTATCAATATAATTTGGAAAATGAGAACAAACAGAGGCAATCCCCAAATCTCACTCCACTCGAGGTCAGCTGCGCTTCCCCTGCACTGCTTGCAGGAATAGGTAGTAGCAAAATAAATAGGCAGCATTTCTTTTTCTTTTTTCTCTGACTTTCATAAAATGCTATAAAGATAGAATCTGTCTGTTTAATGAGAGATCAAAGGGGAACTTGAAAAAGTCTAAAAGCTTTCTAAGCTCTTCTTGCATGGGTTAAGTCACGGGGCACCCAGCTGGTGAGCTGTACTCGTAGGTGTCTCTCAAATGCTGTTTCTCTCATAAGCCACCTCTATTCCCCCATTAATTTCCTCCCCTCATGTTCTTTTCCCCTTGAACCTAAAACGTCCCTTTCTATTACTCACTGGAGTTCAAAATTTGTATACCATTCTTAACTCTTTCCTTCCATATCTTCATCTTCTTTCTCTTTCTGCTTTATTAAATCTTTCTAATTGGCATTTAAATGTGTTCAGGTCTTTGCCATTTTAGAAAAATAAATTCCTTTTCTTGACCTCACTCCCCTTTTTTGCTGTCAGTTTCTCTCTTCTGTGCCTCTTTAGAGCCAAACTTAACCAGGAGCCATCAGGAGGCTGTTGCACCACTTTCCCTCCCATTAACATGAGATTTCTGAGCCCCTGTAACCTGGCATCTAAGCTGACCTTACCATCTGCCAGTCTGCACTAACTAAGGGGGCAAATGCTGGGTGCAGTGGCACATACCTGAAATCCCAGATACTCAGGAGGCTGAGGCAGGTGGATCACAAATTTGAGGCCAGCCGTAGCAACTTAGTGAGACCCTGTCTCATAATAAGTAAATAAAAAGGGTTGAAGAGGTGGTTCAGTTGGTAGAGCATCCCTGGGTTCAATTCTCAGCCACACACAGACACAATACAACCAAATAAGTAAACAAAAACCCCACAGATGGCTAAGTCTACCACCTACATTTGATTCCCTATCTCATTTGACCATTTAATAGTGTTTGATAATGTTGATCGCTCCTCTCCCAACTTCCTCCTTCCTCTCTGCCTGCTGCTTCCCTGCCACGCCGGCAGTCCTTTCCTCACCCAACAGTCTGTCTATGTACCTCATCCAGGCTGGGGAAGGTTGCTTGTTACTGATGATTCTCAAAATCCTATCTCTAGCCCACACTTCCAACTCTTTTTGTCCATTTAAAAACCCTACAAAAAAAAAAAAAACTTTTTTTTTTTTTTTTTTTGTGGTACTGGAGGTAGAAACCAGAGGCTTTCTACCTCCGGGCTATACTCCCAGGCCTATTTTATATTTTGTTTGGAAACAGGGTCTCACTAAGTTGCCAAGAGCCTCACTAAGTAGCTGAGGCTGGCTTCGAACCTGCGCGATCTTCCTGTCTCAGCCTCCCCAGCCTCCCAAGCACAGGGATTACATGTGTGCACCACCACGCCCAGCCACAAATTGTTTTTTCTTGGCTGTATAATAGGCTCTGCTTAAGCATGTTGGCAATTTAGTGTTTACCCAAATGAATCAATGACTCTTTATTTGCAAATCAGTTTCAGTATCTCTCACTCCAGTAAATGACACAACTGTCTTTTGAACTCTCTCCCCACTTTACAGAATTCTTTTTTTTTTTTTTTTGCGGGTCTGGGGATGGAACCCAGGAGCATTTGACCTCCGGGCTACAACCCTGCCCTATTTTTTATTATTTATTTTGAAACTGGGTCTCACTGAGTTGCAGAGGGCCTAAGTAGCTGAAGCTGTCCGCGAACCGCGATCCTCCGGTCTCAGCCTCCTGAATGCTGGGATTACAAGCGTGCACCACCACGCCCGGCTTACAGAACTCTTAAGTTAGGTCTATGATTAGATGTCATGTGCTCAGGGAGGTCCTTTTGGGAGTCGATGTCTATCTCTGTCTCTCTCTCTATTTGTGGTACTGGGGATTGAATGATTGAATCCAGGCAAATTCTAGCTCTGAGCTACATCCCCAGTCCTATTTTATTTTGTTTTGAAACAGTCTCACTAGATTGTGGAGGGGCTCACTAAGTTGCTGAGGCTGGCCATGAACCTGTGATCCTCCTGTCTCAGCCTCCCAAGCATTGAAATTATAGGTGTGTGCCACACACCTAGCCATGGGGGCCTCTCTTAGTTCTCCCTTAATCCTCCAGTAATAAATAACCTTTTTAAAGGGCCTGTATTTTTCCTTCAAAGTACTTGCCAGAGTTGTAATTACATAGTTATTTGTTTACTCCTCTGTTTCACTTTATCTCCTCCACCAGACTGTGCACCTCTAGATGACAAGAACATTCCATAGCTCACGGTATATCCTTAGCTAACTGTAGTTTGCACTTAGCACCTATTTAGGGATAAGTGTGTAGTTACAGGAGATTATATCTGTGTTAGAGGCAGGCGGCTAATAAATACATTCTGTATCTGTTCATCTTGGAGAAGCAGCTATGTGGTGAAGTAACAAAAGAAAACAAGCATGTTAGCTAGAAAAGAGAGAAGGATCAGTCTCCCATCTTAATGCACCTCCAGCCTTTTAGATCTTAATACTCACTACCTCATTTAATTCTCACAGTAATCCTGAGGCAGGCATTAAGAGAAAGCAAGGTTTAAAGAAGGGACTTGTCCAAGTCAGGCAGCACTCAGGCAGCCTTGGAACTGAAGTTTTTCCCCTTGACAACACATCTGTCCTCAGACAGATCAGTGAAAGGCCATCATCAGCCAGCTAACAGCAACACACATGGTGCTACTTTCCTCTCTCTCTACAGCCAAGGCCTTCTGTAGATGAAGTACCTTGTTTTCTATTTCTTCTTTCTGGAATTCCTAAGTCTTAAAATCTTAAAAGTCTTAA
The DNA here is from genome assembly GCF_963383645.1 of Muscardinus avellanarius. Lineage (NCBI taxonomy): Eukaryota > Metazoa > Chordata > Mammalia > Rodentia > Gliridae > Muscardinus > Muscardinus avellanarius. The sequence continues at coordinate 74,364,430 of NC_137796.1, read as the reverse complement.
AAGTCACATTTTTATAGTTGGCTGAAAGACTGCCAATATTTACTAAGTTTTACTTCAAGGTAAATACCCCACTTCTCAACCAGGGCTTTTTGTAAAAACCTAGTAAAGGAAGATGGACATATATTACTATTTGCATTTTACAAATGACATAATAAAAATGTAGGTGCCTTTACCAGCATGTAATGAGACTGGAATGTGTGCTCGTTTTGTAACTAAGTCATATATAGAGTCTGGTCCTGACTAGGCGATTGAGGGGGTCATAATCCCATTAAATTCTGTTTCTAGATAGCAGGAGAATAGGCCTATAAAATATGAACATAAACTGCTATTTGTCAGGAAACTTTCTTTAAAAATATGTTATATGCATTAAAGGAATCTCCAAAATCCTACTTTAATGGTTATATTAGTAATTATTGCTTCTATTATTTCTGACTAAAAGTCCAGTTAAGTAGATCAGATAAAATCAGATTATAGGTTAAGAATTCTTTCCTTCTCAGGCCTGATCTACTTAACCCTGGTTAACTCTTTATGCCTTTGTACACATCATTGCTCTGGTGAAACATCTTTCCATCCAGACTCTGCTCTAATGACATTTAACTTCTTTCCTAGTCCTTGCAACAGCTTGATTTACCTATTTTAGAGCACTCATCATTGTCCTTATCATTTCACCTCTTATCTCCTCAACAAGACTGAAAACTCTCTAAAAGGAAGTTACTGTATGTCCTATGTTTTTGTGTGTGCAGTGCAGGGATCCAACCCAGGGCCTGTGCATGATAGCTATGAGCTCTCCCACAGAGCTAACCCCCCAGACCCTACTTTGTATTTTTCTGATTCCAGTGTCCTCAGAGTCTGCCTGGTACTTATCATGAAGTAAGGGCTTAGAGTCCAATGAAGGACCCTAAGAACAAGTGTTCAAGAGTAGTGTTTCTCTAGCCAGGTGTGGTGGTGAATGCTTTTTTTTTTTTTTGGTGGTACTGGGGTTCCTGGAAGCCCTTCTACACTCTCAGACCCATTTTTATACCTTTTTATTTGGAAACAGGCTCTTCCAAGCCAGAGCGGCTGGCTTTGAACCTGCGCGATCCTCCTGTCTCCGCCTCCCAAGCGCGGGGATTACAAGCGTGCGCCACCACGCCCGGCAGGTGCAGGCTTCTAATACTATACATGGGAGGCTAAGACATGAGGATATCCCAGGCTCACAGCCAACCTCAGCGATTTTGTGAGGCCTTCTACAACTTAGCAAGATACTGTTTCAAAATAAGTAAATAAAAAATAAAAAATAAAATTGGGCTGGGGGGGTGTAGATCAGAGGTAGAATGCACCTGAGTTCAATCCTCAGTACCAAGGGTGGGGGAGATAATCCTAGCTGGGTGTGGTGGTGCATGTTTGTAATCCCAGTACTTGGGAGGCTGAGACAGGAGGATCACAGGTTCAAGAACAGTCTCAGCAAAAATTGAGACTCTTATTACCTAGTGAGACCATTTCAAAATAAAAATAAAAATAGGACTGGGGGTACAACTCAGAGGTGGAATATCTCTGAGTTCAATTCCAGATGCCAGATACACACACACACACACACACACACACACACACTGATCTTGAGCTGGGTGTGGTGGTGCATGCTTGTAATCCCAGTACTTAGGATACTAAACAAGAGGATCCCAGGTTCGTTGCCAGCCTCAGCAACTTAGAAAGGCCCTCCCCCAAAACTTCAAGAATTCCCCCTAAAAATAGGAACAAGACAAGGATGTCCATTCATTATTACTACTTCTTTTCAATAACATACTTGAGACTCTAGCCAGAGCAATAAGGAAAAGGAAATCAAAGGAGTACAAATAGGAAAAGAAGAACTAATACTTTCACTATTTGCAGATGACATGATACTCTACTTAGAAGACCCCACGAACTCAACCAAAAAGATGATAGAACTGATCAACAAATTCAGCAGTGTCTGGATACAAAATCAATTAAAAAATCAGAAGCTTTCCTGTATGCCAACCATACAGGAAAAGAAATCCATAAAATACTTCCACTCAGGATATCCCACAAAAATACTTAGGAATAAACCTAACCAAGGAGATAAAAGACCTCTAAAAAATTATAAAACATTGCTGGGAGTGGTGGCGTACGCTTGTAATCCCCACGCTTGGGAGGCAGAGACAGGAGGATCGCACAGGTTCAAAGCCAGACGCACTGGCTTAAGAGAACCTGTTTCCAAATAAGTATAAAATAGGTCTGGGAGGTATATCCCGGAGGTAGAAGGGTTTCCAGGAACCCCAGTACCACAAAAAAATAAAAAATAAATTATATATATATATATATATATATATATATATATATATAATTGAAAAAATAAATCAAAGAAGACCTTAGCAGATGAAAAGATCTTACATGTTCTTGGATAGGCAGAATAAGTATCATCAAAATGGCCATTCTTCCAAAAGTGATCTACAGATTCAATGCAATACCTATTAAAATACCAAGGTCATTCCTCACATAGAAACGTCATTCCTTAAATTCATTTGGAACAACAAAATACCCAGAATAGCCAAAGTAGCTCTCGACAACAAAAACCATGCAGGAAGCATCGCAATACCTGATTTCAAACTATACTACAAAATCATAGTAGTAAAAACAGCATGGTACTGGTATAAAAACAGACACATAGACCAATGGATAAGAATAGAAGGCTCAGAAACAAATCCGCATACTTATGGCCAATTGATTTTTGACAAAGGGGCCAAAAACAGTCACTGGGATAAAGATAACCTCTTCAACAAATGGTGTTGGCAAAACTGGCTAACCACATGCTGAAAAATGGAAACACACCCCACTTTCTCATCCTGCACAAGAGTCAATTCAAGATGGATCAAAGACTTGGAAATTAGATCAGACCTTGTAGTTCCTTAAAGAGGGCATAGGTCCAACATGTCAACACATAGGAACAGGTAAAAACTTCCTCAACAAGACCCCAAAGGCACAACAAACTAAGAGATGAATCAATACATGGGATTGTATTAAACTGCAGAGCTTCTGTACAGCAAAGGGAACTATCAAGAACCTCAACAGAAGCTGGGTGTGGTGGCACACACTTGTAATTCCAGCATTCGGGAGGCTGAGACTGGAGGTGTAGCTCGGAGGTACAATGCCCCTGGGTTCCATCCCCAGTACAGAAAAAAAAAACCAAAAACAAACAAACAAAAAACCACCTCAACAGAGTACCGATCGAATGGGAGAAAATTTTTGCCAACTCTTTTTCTGATACAGGACTAATATCTAGAATATACAGAGTACTCAAGAAACTCAGTGCTAAGAAAACAAATAACTCCATCAAAAAATGAGCAAGTGAACTAAACAGACACTTCACAAAAGAAGGAATTCAAATGGCCAATAAATGTATAAAAATACATTTTCAAAAAAGGCCTTTCCCAATATAATGAGATACTGCTTCAAAATATAAAATAGAGCTCGAGATGTAACTCAGAGGTAGAATGCCTCTTGGTTCAATCCCTAGTAACACTAACACACTCCCCACACATCATGTGAGATGGGCATGGTGGTGTATGCTTGTAGCCTTAGTACTTGGGAGGCTGAGACGGGGGATCACAGGTTTGAGGTCAGCCTCAGCAAATTAGCAAGACCCTGTTTCAAAATAAAATGGGCTGGAGGTGTAGCTTGGAGGCAGAATGCCCTTGGGTTCAATCCCCAGTATAAAAAAATAAATAAAATAATACTTTGTTTGTAGAGCTTGGATCCCTACAAGAGAAAGCTACAAGTAACTTTCAAAGCTGATCAAGCATAGGAATGTTAAAAAATATGGAGGTCAACTGCAGAAGAAATGGGTAAAAGAGTTGAGAGCTGCCTCTAGAGAGCGGAGAAATAGAGTAAAGGCCCTTTACCTTGTCATTTAAAAAATTATAAACAAAAGCTTGTATGGTGGCACACATTTGCAATCCTAGCATTTGGGAGGCTGAGACGGGAGGATCACAGTTCGCAGACAGCCTTGGCTACCTAGTGAAGCCCTTTGCAACTCAGTGAGACCCTGTTTCAAAGTAAAGAATAAAAAATAGGCTGGGGGTGTAGCCTGGAGGTAGAATGGCCCTGGGTTCCATCTCCACACACGCACGCACACACACACATACACACAAAATTATAAACAAGTATTTTAGCAATGTTTTATTTTTCTATGAAAATGAGTTGATAAAATACTCACTTTGAGAAGTATTTGCTGCTATGAGTTTTAAAGCTTTATTGGGTCCCTCCAGTATAGAAGTTATTCATTAAAAAACCTTAGATACTATTTTTTGTTCCTAGAGAGCTTTACAGCCAGAAAAAAAAGAAAAGACCTAGAAATACTACTGCTGCCCTGATATCCCCAAGAAACCTACCCATAGGAGACCTCAATGAAGAGAGCCAAGCTAAAATACATACAAGTAGGGTCTCCTGCACTATGAGCTTTCACATCACAGACTGGAAACAGACGAGGGTAGGCCCACTCTGAGTGACAGTCCTTTGTGTATGACAGTGCTTCTGGCTTGAATTCAGTGCTGCAGAACTAAGGAAGATGAGTCACCAGAAGGCTCTTGTAATATGCTAAGGACTGGTTCTGAGGATAGTACTGAAGCTTGAAGATTTTCTGTAGCACAGAAAGCAGTGTGATGGGATAGGGATTGATTACTGAAACCTGATATGGGCAGGCACTGTGTTATGGCTTTATATAGATTGTTATCAAATTCTTTAAGCAGCCACACAAGAGAGCCATTCTACACTTCAAGAAAATAGGGGTTCAGCAAGTTTAAGACTCTTACTCAAATCACAGAGTTAAAATCCAAGGCAAAGCTGGGTATGGTGGAACATGCTTGTAATTCCAGTACTTGGGAAGTTGAGACAGGAGTATCCCAGGTTTGTGGCCAGCCTCAGCTACTTAGCCACACCCTACAAAACTTAAGATTATTAAAAAAAAATATAGGGCTTTGGGTATAGCTCAGAGGTAGAATGTACCACCAAAACCAAAACCAAAAAACCTGTTTCACCAAGATTTTAGAACTAACAATCTGCAGGAAATGAAGGGGACACAGAAACCAGTTAATAATGTGGGGGTGCAATTGGCAAAATCTACACTATCATGGCCTATAAGAGAAACAACCCATTTTTTCCATAAATAAGTTATAAGAAAAAACAATGCAAAAAAAAAAATGAGAACATCCCCGCACTTGGGAGGCTGAGACAGGAGGATCGCACGGGTTCGAAGCCAGCCTCAGCTGGCTTAAGAGACTGTTTTCAAATAAAATATAAAATAGGTCCGGGAGTGTAGCCCAGAGGTAGAAGGCCCCTGGGTTTCACCTCCACCATCCCCAATACCACCAAAAAAATAAACACCGAAATACTTAGAGGTGGGGAAAATTGAAATGTTTGCATTTTGCTTTAAAATTGCCTAGGAGGAAGAAAATAGGCAGGGGCAGATACAAATAAAACTGAGCATGAGTTGAGCATTACCAAAACTGAGTAATGGGCTGGTGGTGTCTTGTTTTTAAATAACCTTTGCTTTTACAAATGTTTATAATAAAGAGAAACAAGTCCAGGGAAATGGGATCCAGTCTCCACAGTGATCGTGAACCCCACTAAGTGACCACCTTTGGAGGAGGCACAGAGATACAGTGTTATTGTTATAATATAAAATTATTTCTGGGTGTGTCTTCTACTTCTTGGTTCATATAATAGTCACTATCTACAGGGCAAAACTCTTGTACCACTGAACACACAAGGAAAAGTCAGTCCTAAATTCATTTCTTTCTTTCTTTCTTTCTTTCTTTCTTTCTTTCTTTCTTTCTTTCTTTCTTTCTTTCTTTCTTTTCTTGTACTAGGGATTTAACCAGTGGTGCTTTCTTTTCCACTGAGCTACATCCCTTAAAAAAAATTTTTGAGACAGGGTCTTGTTTAGTTGCTCAGGCTAACTTTGAACTTGCGATCCTCCTGCTTCAACTTCCTTAGCAGCTGGAATTATAAACATGTACCACCATGCCCAGCTAAAAGTCCTAAATTCTACCTGGCCACAGCATGTTTTAGCTTCTGCCTTAGAGAATGTCCCCTTAAACACTCGTCTTTAATTCACAAGTCCAGATTCATCCCACTTCAAAGCCAACGTAAATTTACAAACTACTCACCAAAAACTAAGAAGCAAAGAAACCACATATAAAAACCAAGCAGCTCTTCAAGCCAAGTATTCCATAGAACCGCATAATTAAAGCCCTGGCAGGGAGCCCAGGAGATTATCTGGGTAAATGTCCATCTTTAAGCTGCCTCAGTACTACAGTAAGTGACCTACAGGTGAGATGCAACACAGCCACAAAGCGATCACCTCCCACCCAAATGAGTGGGCTGCGGAATGGCTAGATACTGTGTGTGAGGAGCACTTGCTGGTCTAGTTTATCCCACCTCCCGAGAGAGGGCTGTTGCCCTTTTATTTGGTGTTAGGGACTGAAGCCAGGGCCTTCTGCATGCTCTACAAGTGAGCTACATACATGCTCTACATACATGCTCTACAAGTGAGCTACAGCCCAGCCCCTGCCCTTTACACTTTTTATTTGGGCCCCTTCGAGCTCAGAAAAGGTATAATAAAATACCTGGAGCAGTAAAGATGCCAGGCAAAGTCCTTTTTTTCCTGAAGCATTCCTCTGGGAGAAAATCTTGTGGGGAAGGAAGCTCATTCATCAGTGGTAGTAGTGACATTGTATTATATAGCAGGGGGATGAGATTCAGATCAGAAAACACTGTCCCTTTCAAAGCAATTTTTTCTTTTAGTGGTACCAGTGATGGAACCCAGAGGCCTTTTACCTCTGGCCTATCACCCCAGCCCTATTTTATTTTTTATTTAAAAACAGGGTCTCGGTAAGTTGCTGAGAGCATCACTACATTTCTTTCTTTTTTTTTTGGTGGTACTGGGGTTCCTGGAAGCCCTTCTACCTCCGGGCTACACTCCCAGACCTATTTTTACATTTTTATTTGGAAACAGGGTCTCCTAAGCCAGCCCGCGCGGCTGGCTTCGAACCTGCGCGATCCTCCTGTCTCTGCCTCCCAAGCGCGGGGATTACAAGCGTGCGCCACCACGCCCGGCACATCACTACATTTCTGAGGCTGGCTCTGAACCCAAAATGCTCCTGTTCAGGCTCTCAAGTTATTGGGATTACAAGTGTAAGCCACTACACGTGGTTCTTCAAAGCAATTTCACCTAAAATCTACCTAGAATTAGAAGGTGGCTGATAGTTACTACATCTTGGGAGACTGGGGGTGGAAGGGGTGTGGTCTAGACTTAGCACAAGCCACTTTTACCTGGAGCTCACCTTCCTTTAGGTTAAGATGCAGTAGGTATCTTAACCATTAAAATAACTTTGTGGCTGGGCATGGTGGCGCATGCTTGTAATCCAGTACTTGAGAGGCTGAGACAGGAGGATTGTGGGTCTGTGGCCAGCCTCAGCTACTTAGTGAGACCCTATTTCAAAATAAAGAATAAAAAATAGGGCTGGGGTGTAGCCTGGAGGTAGAATGCTCCTGGGTTCAATCTCCAGTACTGCAAACAAAACATAAAACAAAGATACAAACACACACACAAAAACCTTTGTTTGTCCTTTGAGGTTTTCCTGCCATTTTTCTAGTGCCTGTCTGGAATCACAGCACTTCAGCCAACAGGACTTAATGACAGCAAGGGAAGCAAGAGTAAACCATGGGTGCCGCGGTGCTTGTGTTCTGTCCCAGCTGACCAAGGCAATGGAATGGGCTGTGGAGTGCGCCTCACTAAATGAGCACTCTTGTGCTACCCACCAGTCACCGGCACCAGCACAACACTGGAGCAGAGGCCCTCCTGTGCTCTCTTCTCTGGGCCCTTAGGGAAAGCACTGGGGACTCTCAGGAGCTGCCTACCCTCTTCTGAAGCAAACCACGATCACTGGGCACCACTGTGTTCCTGGCTGCTTACAGACCTGCCCTTGTGTAACTGAAAACTGAGCCTCATAGGAGGTGGTTGTGTGACCTGTCTCAAGTCAAAGCAAATCAGGGAAGAACAGGATCAGCCCACACCTTTCTTACTCCAGTCATCCTGCATTCTACAGCAGAGTGCATCATCCTCCAGGTCTTTAATGTCAAGCCAGAACCTCCCTGCGTCTAATCTAGTATTTCTTTTCATTTAGTTCTTCCTGACAGCAAATACCTTTGTCTATCTTCACCCTGACAAACTCCTTAGCTCTTTGTCATCACAAACCATCCCAATTTCCGCAAGCTGAACTCTTCATTCTGTTATTACGGGAAGTAGTAGTCAAGAGGTGTGACCCCAACAGGAAGACTGAGTAGAGCACCTTTCGGGTGATTGCATAGTGTCCTTTGAGTTCATGCAGGGCCCACTTGATGTCCTGACTGCTGAGCATTTTGAAGTCAGCCATCAGAAGGTCAGCAGCTTGGATGAAGCAGCGCTGGTCAAGAGGAGTCAATTTGGAATAGTCAAAAAAGTCTATTTTAGGCAACTGGAACAAAAGAGAAGCACAAAGTTAGAAAACAGACAGTGCATTCCTTCAGGAGGGAGAAATCATTTTCAGAAGTACCTATTACAGAAAAGAATAATCTCATTTGTTCTCATGATTACTCTATAGGGGTTATGAGCCCTATACCAGAAATGAAGACACAGTAGATCAGACAGAACTAGTAAAGAAATACAGCTGGGGACTTGAACCCAAGTTTTCAGCCATCTTCTTTTCCATAAAATGTTTAGAAATAAGTAAAAATCTTTTTCCTAGCCAGGTGTGGAAAAAGAATAAAAAGACAGGGCTGGGGTGTAGCTTCAAGGCAGAATGCCCAAATACCGAAATGCTGGGATGCTGAGACAGGAGGACTGAAGTTCACGGCCAGCCTCAGGTACTTAGCGAGGCCCTTTGCAACTCAGTGAGACCCTGTTTCAAAATAAAGAATAAAAAATAGGGCTGGAGATATAGGTTGGAGGTAGAATGCCCCTGGGTTCCATCCCTAGTACTGCAAAAAAAGAAAAAAAAATAGTCTAAGGGTATAACTCAGAGGTAGAATTGCCCCGGGTTCAAATCCCCAGTACTATCAGAAAAAAATAAAAATTTATGGAGAATAGGAAGATCAAGAAATAGACCTTAATGCTTAATGCTGTTAGTTCTGAACTCTACTTTCCTCTATCATACAATATACTGAATGCTAGTTTAGAATGCAAATGAAGATAAAAATTAAAAGTTTTAAAAATCTGTTTATATCTTGACATGGGATTTGGCTAAACAGGTATAAGTGTTATATACAAACCTTACCACAACAGGAAAAAAATACACACATATGTTAAAGTCTAGGTAATGAGCTGCATGCTGACGTATTTACAGTGGAGTGTACTGGTGATCTGCAATTTACTTTGAAGTGCATTATAATGAAATGAAATATAAAGCTATGCTGGTGGATAGAGGTATATTAGATTTACACAATAAAATTCTAACTTAGTGCCGGTGATGGGTGTTCAAGTGATTAATATAAAATATTTCATTGCTTCTGTATGTTTAATACAAAAAATTTAATAATAAAATATTAAAGATCCCTGATCAACTCTTGTTTCATTTTAGGGATTTCCTTAGTAGGATTAAAGATAGGGAGGATTTGTTTAATTCTTTGTGGGAAAGGGAAGATGAGAGTAATGGTGAAAGAGAGAAATGAATTAAATAGTGAATTCAAAGTGGCTCAGGGTGGGAGATTCCACTGAAGTACTGGTACATTCTGAAATCCTATTTCCCTGACAGTCTTTTACAATGTATCCTGACAAAGCATTTTCTTTCTAAAAAGACAACAAAAAAGGCAGAGCATTGTCAGGTAGAGATGGCCAAACCCATGCATGCTACTTGCCTTTGTATCATCCTGGCTGGCAAGCAGGCTGCTGCTGGGGTTGATAATGATTCTATCTTCTCTCTTTGGATAATCCGGATTTTCCAGAAGAAAATTACAAAGTCTGCAAAAATACAAGATGTTACTTTCATACTGCTTCCAAATCCCACACCTGCCAGCTGATTTTAAAGCAATGTTTGAAAATAAATACCCTAGTCACAGAGGACAACTTCCCTCAAAATTAAGATGCTTGGAGCCCATAAAAAATAACAAATAAGCCAGGCGTGGTGGTGCATGCTTGTAATCCCAGCATTTGGGAGCTGAGACAGAAAGATCACGGTTTGTGGACAGCCTCAGCTACTCAGTTCTTTGCAACTCAGTCATGTAATTCAAAGAATAAAAAATAGGGCTGGGGGTGTGGCTTGGAGGTAGAATGTCCCTGCGTTCCATCTCTAGTATTGCAAAACAAAACAAACAAACAAAAAAACCAATAACACTAAATTTCTATTTTTGCTTGTTAGTTTAAAAAATAATGGGCTGTGTGCAGTGGCATATCTTGTAATCCCAATACTTGGAAGGCTGAGACAGGAGGATCACAGGTTCAAGGCCAGGTTCAGAAACTTAGTGAGACCCTCAGCAAATTATTAAGACCCCGTTTCAAAATAATATAAACAGGGCTGGGAATGTAGCTCAGAATACCCCTGGGTTCATTCCTCAGTATCATACAAACCAATCAACCAAATAACGACAACAAAAATAAAAACAATATACGGATTAACAACAACTTCTCTAAACTTTATCTATAAATTGGGTCTCACTGCAAAGAAGTTACTGACATTATTACTGGTTAAACGGTATAAACTCGGAGGATTTAGAAAAAATATCCATTCTTCAAGGAAACTATGAACAAATAAGAAGTGGGAAAAGATATATATGTACAATTAAAAATGGTTTGCTAGCCAGGTGTGGTGGTGCACACTTGTAACCCCAGCATTTGGGAGGCTGAGAAAGGAGGATCCCAGTTCACAGACAGCCTCAGCTACTTAGTGAGGACCTTTGCAACTCAGTGAGACCTTGTTTCAAAATAAAGAACAAATGCCAGGTGTGGTGGTGCACTCTTGTAAGCTCCACGCTTGGGAGGCAAAGACAGGAGGATCGCCCATGTTTGAAGCCAGCCTCAACTGGCTTAAGAGATCCCATTTCCAAAAAAAAAAAAAAAGTATAAAATAGGTGTGGGAGTGTAGCACAGAGGTAGAAGGGTTTCCAGGGACCCCAATACCACCAAACTCCCCCCCCCCCAAAAGTAAAGAACAAAAAATAGGGCTGGGAGGTGTAGCTCAGAGGTAGAATGTCCCTGGGTTCCATCCCTAGTACCAAAAAAAAAAAAAAAAAAAAAAAAAGATGTGGTGCATGCTTGTAAACCCAGCATTTGGGAGGCTGAGACAGGAGGATCACGGTTCACAGACAACCTCAGCACTACTTAGTGAGGCCCTTTGCAACTCACTGAGACCCTATTTCAAAATAAGAACAAAAATAGGGCTGGGGTATAGCTTGAAGGTAGAATGGCCCTGGGTTCCATTCCCAGTACCACACACACACATACACAAAGGTTTACTAATTAGAGTCAGCAAATAAAATATGAAAGACCTTCTTTTAATTCCTTTCACTAATACTTTTTTTTTTTTTGTGGTACTGGGGGTGGAACCCAGAGGTTTTTCTACTGGGCTATACTCCCAGTCCTATTTTATACCTTATTTGGAAACAGGGTCTCGCTAAGTAGCTGAGGCTGGCTTCGAACCTGTGTGATCCTATCTCAGCCTCCCAAGCGCTGGGATTACAAGCATGCATCACGAGCCCGGCTTCACTAATACTTTTTATAACCCTGTAGTAATTAATATTATTCTCTATGAGCTGTGTGAATTATGCTTAGTCTGTTTAGTTAACTGCAAGACTGATAAACAAATTATCTTCATATCAAACCCATTACTTGTTTATTATATTATTACTGAAGTACTTCAGAGGTAAGGACATGTAGAGGAAGTTAACACACTGATGTAATCCCCAGTAAAACACACACACACACACTCCTAGCCCCATGATCAGTGCCAGCGCCAATGCAATGGGACCCACCGGCTGGGTTTACTGGGACCATTTTTTCTCTGGACACCTAATATCCAGACACCTGGCAGCTCAGGATGGGATCTTTTTTGTGTGTGTGTGTGGTACTGGGGGTGGAACCCAGAGGCTTTCTACCTCCAGGCTATACTCCCAGACCTTTTTTATATTTTATTTGGAAACAGGGTCTCACTAAGTTGCTGAAAGCCTAAGTAGCTGAGGCTGGCTTCGAACCCGTGTGATCCTCCTGTCTCAGCCTCCCAAGCGTGGGGATTACAAGCGTGTGCCACCATGCCCAGCTTCAGGATGGGATTTTGTTTAGAAATATTGGTCTTTGCAGATATAACCTGGGTAAGGATCAGGACATGGAAACATCTGGAGTAGGGTGGCCCTGGACCCAGACACCAGGTCCTTACATGAGACAGAAAGCACAGAGCCATGTGAGGGGACAGAGTAAACCCAGAGCACAGCGGAACATCTGCAGGCGCTGAGCACCGCCAGCCACCCCAAGGCGCAGAGAGACCTAGGGGGCTGTCCTCAGAACCTCTGCAGGAGCCAGCCCTGCCCACAGCTGGACCTTGGACTCCTGGCCTCCAGAACATGAGACAGTTCTGTTTTGGGGGATTTTTTTTTCTTTCTTTTTGGTATTAGGGACTGAACCCAGTATGAGCTGGCTTCCCAGGATATATTCTCTAAGAGAAAAAAATTCAGCTGATCTGTCAGTGAGTAAAGAAATGGATGGTGCCAGGCATGGTGACTCATGCCTGTAATCCCAATACTTGGGAGGCTGAGACTGGAGGATTACAAGTTCGCTGCCAACCTCAGCAACTTAGTGAGAAACTTTTTCTTTTGTGTATGTGTATGGTACTAAGGATTGAATTCTGGGCTTTATACCTCTGAGCTCTACCCTAACCCATATTTTATTCTTTTATTTTGAAACAGGGTCTCACTAAATTGCTGAGAGCCTCACAAAGCTACCAGGCTGGTTGCTAACCTGAGATTCTCCTCTCTCAGCCTCCCACATACTAGGATTACAAGCATGCGCCATTATGCCTGGCTATGAAATCCTGTTTTAAAACAAAAAATAAATAAAAAGGGCTGTAGCTTAGAGATAGTATGCTAGTATGCTCCTGGGTTCACTCTCCAGTACCAGAAAAAAAAAAAAAAAAAAAAAAAAAAAGGCGGCACCAGCCTCAACATGAGGACAGCGCCAAGGCGTCCTCCTGGACTCCCACAGGCCCAGCTTGGCAATGGCTCCTGCTGAGCTCACATCTGAGTGGCTCTTCCCAGTCCTGTTCTGCTCTCCTCATGCCCTATGGCCTGAGAGCCCCGTGTTAGGAACCCACTGTGCACAAGAATCCTGAGCTCTGACCCAAGACAGTAGATGTCAACCACTGTCGGATGGGTGGGTGAATGGTGAGTGTGTAGATAGATGGGTAGATGGATGTTGGTGGGAGATGGACCAGTACTTTCTCCTCTCCAGCCTGTTCTGCAGACCACTTCCCTAGAACCCCAGGAAACCTGCCTCCACACCCAGTCCCCAGCAGGAGACAGATGAGAGTCTTCTGAGCCGAGCATGGTGGTGCATGCTTATAATCCCAGCATTTGGGAGGCCGAGACAGAAGGATCATGGTTCATGGACAGCCTCAGCTACTTTTTTTTTTTTGCGGGTCTGGGGATGAAACCCAGGGCATCTGACCTCTGAGCTATATCCCCTGCCCTGTTTTTTATTCTTTATTTTGAAACAGGGTCTCACTAAGTTACAGAGTGCCTCACTAAGTAGCTGAGGCTGTCCGTGGACCATGATCCTCCAGTCTCAGCCTTTCGAATGCTGGGATTACAAGCATGTACCACCATGCCCGGCCAGCCTAAGTTACTTAGTGAGGCCCTTTGCAAATCAGTGACACCCTATTTCAAAATAAAGAATAAAAAATAGGACTAGGGGTAGCTTGGAGGTAGAATGCCCCTGGATTCCATTCCCAGATCCGCCAAAAAAAAAAAAAAAAAAGATTTACTAAGAAGAGTCAGCAAATAAAATGAGAGACCTTCTGTTAATTCACTTTCACTAACACTTTTTATAACCCTATAGTAATTATTATTCTCTATGACCCATGGGAATTATGCTTAGTCTATTTAGCAAGACGGATGAACATTAGCTTGTTTATTAAATTACTACTGAAGTATTTCAGAGGCAAGGACATGTAGAGGAAGTTAACACACTACTGTATCACCACTCAGACTTAACCAATGTTAACTGTTGAGGCTCTTCACGCAGTAACAGAACCAATCATACTGGATCGGTTCAGTAGCTAGAAAGTATCTTTGCTCATACTGAGGTTTCCTCTTTTTTCTATCTTTCTTTTCCTTACTCCTGCAGCTCTGTAGGATAACCCTATCCTCAGCAAGGTGCATCACCCTTATAGGCCCTCAGTTATCCTTGTCCAATGTCAGATATGGGGCCCATAATATTAAGATAGGTCTAGCAGGAAAACAACTGAGAAAAAGTACCCATCTCCAGCTTCTTTTCTTACACAAGTGACAACAAAAAAACCTATGAATCTATGAAGGATGACATGCTGGTAGCAACAATGAGCACATATTCCCTGAGATATAAGTTTATGATAATCAAATCTCAGTCTAAAAACTTGGAGTTTCTTAGACAGTAACAGATTTTAGGTCTGGAGCAGTATGGTATTTCAGGAAACCAGGAAGTGCTCAAAGTTGAAAGGTTATGCCAGAAAGACTCAGCTGTATTTTAAGATGCTCCCACTGGTCATATATAATTTCAGTTAAAAAGAAAGTAAATTATAGTTAATTCTAAAACATCACTTACATACTCTTAAGTTTATAGTTATTTTAAAAAGTGAAAAGAATGCTGGGAGTGGTGGTGCATGCTTGTAATCCCAGCATTCAGGAGGCTGAAACTGGAGGATAGTGGTTTGCAGACAGCCCCAGCAACTTAGTGAGGCCTTCTGCAACTTAGTGAGACCCTGTTTCAAAAATAAAGAATAAAAAAAGGGCTGGGGGTATAGCTTGGAGGTAGAATGCCCCTGGGTTCCATCCCCAGTACTACAAAAAAAAAAAAAAAAAAAAAAAAGAAGAAGAAAAGAAAAGAAAAGAAAAAGTGAGCAGGGCAGGGAACTGCTATATATTAAAAGGCAGAAAGCTGGGCGTGGTGGCGCATGCTTGTAATTCTAGTACTTGGGAAACTGAGACAGAGGGATAGCAGGTTCACCAACAGCCTCAGCAACTTAGTGAGGTCCTTCCCATCTTAGTGAGATCCTGTTTCAAAATGAAGAGTAAAAAATCAGGCTCTCAGTGTAGCTTTGAGGTAGAATTCCCCTGGGTTTAATCCCTAGTACCAAAATTAAAAAGAAAAAAAAAGAAGCTAAAGAGATAAAGTGTTGCCAGGTGTGGTGGTGCACGCTTGTAATTCCTGAACTTGGGAGGCTGAGACAGGAGGATCGCACAGGTTCGAAGCCAGCCTCAGCAACTTAGTGAGACCCTGATTCCAAATAAATATAAAATAGGTCTGGGGGTATATCCTGGAGGTAGAAAGCCCCTGGGTTCCACCCCCAGTACCACCCCAAAAAAACAAAAGAGAGAGAGAGAGAGAGAGAGAGAGAGAGAGAGAGAGATAAAGTGTCACTGTATAAATTATAATAAAGTACTTGTGTTGGGATGAGAACCTGGAAAAGGCACTCTTTCCTTCCAGTACTGGCAGGGAACAGTTCTACCTGTACACTGGCTGAAAACTGGAGAACATGACAGAATCACTGAGGATGGTGTATAGTACACTACCTCTTTGTTTAATTAAAAAGTATAATTATTAACTCTTTCTAAAGTTGATTAATAAATTTCAATACCTATTTTATAAATTTATAACTATACCTGTGTAGATTAGGAGGAGGGGAAAGAGTATAAGATGAACTAGACTTATTTTCATTTTGTATTCTTCAGGGTACTTTATTTTTTAAAAATATAACTTTAAGCCGGGCGTGGTGGCACACGCTTGTAATCCCCACACTTGGGAGGCAGAGACAGAAGGATCGCGCTGGTTCGGAGCCAGCCTTGCTGGCTTAAGAGACCCTGTTTCCACATAAAAAAGTTAAAAAATAGGTCTGAGAGTGTAGCCCATGGGAGTGTATCCCGGAGGTTGAAGGGCTTCCAGGAACCCCAGTACCACCAAAAAAAACCCCCAAAACAAACAAACAAACAAACAAACAATATATAACTTTAAGCTGGGCGTGGTGGCGCACGCTTGTAATCCCCGCACTTGGGAGGCTGAGACAGGAGGATTGCACAGGTTCGAAGCCAGCCTCAGCTACTTAGTGAGACCCTGTTTCCAAATAAAATATAAAAAAGGTCTGGGAGTATAGACTGGAGGTAGAAAGCCTCCACCCCCAGTAACACCAAAAAAAAAAAAACAAAACAAAAAAACACCATATATATATAAACTTTATTGCCAGGCGTGGTGGCGCACACTTGGGAGGCTGAGACAGGAGGATCGCACGGGTTCGAAGCCAGCCTCAGCTTCTTAGTGAGGCTTTCAGCAACTTAGTGAGACCCTGTTTCCACATAAAAAAGTTAAAAAATAGGTCTGGGGGTGTAGCCCAGAGGTAGAAAGCCTCTGGGTTCCACCCCCAGTACCAAAAAAAAAAAAAAAAAATATATATATATATATATATATAACTTTATAATTAAAACTAAAGAAATGTTTCGATATATTTCTGCAAATAGGCAGAGTGGCTGCAGAACACTTTCTATTACAATTGTAGAGAAGAAAATATCTTTTTTTGTGTGTATGGTGCTGGGGACATTCTATCTCCAAGCTACAAAGCAGTCTGATTCATTCATTCATTAATTCATTTTCTTTCTTTCATTAATTAATTAATTTATTTTATGGTACTGGGGATGGAATCCAGGTGTATTCTCACCCAAGCAACACCCCCAGCCCACCTGCCTTTCTTTCTTTCTTTTCAGTACTGGGGTTGGAACACAGGGGCATTCTACCTCCGAGTAACACCCCCAGCTTTATTTTTATTCTTTATTTGGAAACAGGGTCTCACTGAGTTGCAGATGGCCTCACTAAGTAGCTGAGGCTGTCCACAAACTGCAATCCTCCTGTCTTAGCCTTCCAAATGCTGGGATTACAAGCATGCATCACCACACCTGGCCTACTTTTTTTAATTCTTTATTTTGAAATAGAGTCTCATCGAGTTACAAAGGGCCTCACTAAGTAGCTGAGGCTGTCCATGAACACTGATCCTCTTTTTCTCAGCCTCCCAAATGCTTGGATTACAAGTGTGCGCTACTATCCCTGGCTAGAAAATATCTTTTATCATCATCATCATCATCTTCTTTTTTTTTTTACTACTAGATATCGAACTCAGGGGTCTTTTACCTCTGAGCTATAACTACAGTCTTATTTTATTTTGAAACAGGGCCTCATTAAGTTGCTGAGGCTGTTGGTGAACCTGTGATCCTCTGGACCAGCCTCTCCAGTATTGGGATTACAGGCCTGTGCCACCACACCCAGCTTCTTTTAACTTCTTGACCAACAAAGGTAGTAAGAAGCCTCAGAAACAACTAAATATAATTCTGTAACCATGCTGGATCCCATAAGAGCCAGAAAACTAGCTAGGTATAGTGGCACATGTCTGTCATTCTAGTACTTGGGAAGCTGAGATAGAGGATTCTACTATAGTCTCAGCATGACCCAAGGGAGACTCTTGACAACCTAGTAAGATCCTGTTTCAAAGTAAAAAATAAAATAGGTCTGGAGGTGTGGCTCAGAGATAGAATGTTCCTGGGTCCAATCTCTAGTAGAAAAAAAAAATACAGAAAGCTTAGAACCACTTTCAAAACTAACAATCCTTAAAAGACATAATGCTTAGTGAAATATACCAATCCAAATCAGAAAAATAAAACTATATAATTCCCCTTACATGGGATATCTTAAGTGGTCAGAAAAACTATTTTCTCTGAGATAAAGAATGGTGGATACTGGCAACTGGGAGAGAAGAGACTGGGGAATTAGTGTTTAATGGAAACAGGGTTTCAATTTGGGAAGATGAAATGGGAGATGGATGGTGGTGATGGCTGCACAATACTCAATACCACTGAACTGTACACTTAAAAAGTTAAAATGATAAATTAAATGTCATATATATTTTAGCACCTCCCAAAAAAGACAAAAGACAAAGACATGGTAGTATACTTACACATTCAAATCATAATAATTCTTCAAATGAATTATTTCCTCAATATATCCATTGGCTACATCTGGAAATCTTACTTCCTAGAAAGGAATACAAACATTATATTTCATTTATTAGAATGGTTTTGAATGGTAATAAAAGCCAAATGGCAAAAAGTATATATGGCTTAAAATTGAATACTGGTTCCCAGATTTAATAGTCTATGTAGAAGATGAAGTCTAGAATGATCCTAGAAGTCATTTAGCCCTCTACCCGATTTTACATACCCACTCTCCATTCTTTCAACAAATACTGGGCATTTCTGCCCAGGCAAAGGGAACAGCAAGACAAATAAGGTATATAATCCCATGCCGACCCTAAGAATCTCACAACCTAGTGAACCAGATTAAAAGAACAAACAAACAAATAAACAAACTTGGGTGAAGTAGGGTTAAGACACTTATTCAAAGCCAGGCATGGTGGCCGGGCGTGGTGACGCACGCTTGTAATCCCCGCGCTTGGGAGGCGGAGACAGGAGGATCGCACTGGTTCGGAGCCAACCTCGCTGGCTTAAGAGACCCTGTTTCCACATAAAAAAGTTAAAAAATAGGTCTGGGAGTGTAGCCCGTGGGAGTGTAGCCCGGAGGTAGAAGGGCTTCCAGGAACCCCAGTACCACCAAAAAAACCCCCAAAAACCAAAACAACAACAACAACAAAAACAAAGCCAAGCATGGTGGCACACTCCTATAATTCTAATATTTAGAAAGCTGAAACAGGAGGATCAAAGGTTTGAGATCTGCCTCAGCAACTTAGCAAGACCATGTTTTAAAAAATAAAAACACCGCACTTGGGTGTGGTGGCACATGCTTGTGATTCTAGTACTTGGGATGCTGAGACAGGAGCATCACAGGTTCAAGAACAGCCTCAGCAAGTAGTGAGACTGATCAACTTAGTAAGACCCTGTTTCCAAAATAAGAAATAAAATCGGGCTGGGGGTGTAGCTTGAAGGTAGAATAGGTAGAATGCCTCTGGTTTCAAGCAAACTACAGCTGATTAGGGAAAGTCCTCCATTTCTCTTTGTAGCAGTGCTGTTCAACAGAACTGTGTGTGATGATGAAAACATTCTGTTCTGTGCTTGCTGTTGGCCCTATGTAGCTACTAAGACTAAAATATGACTGATGCCATTGGAAACTGAATTTGTAATTTTATGATGTTTAGATGGAAACAGCCACTGAGAGTGTAGTGACTGCTGTCCTGGACAGCATGGGTCTAGGTAATACAATAAACTTGCTGTAAGTGTTTGAGCTTGTGCCAGGATGATGGCACATGCCTATAATCTCAGTACGTGCGAGACTGAGACAGGACAATGGTAGGTATGAGGCCATCATTAGTTCTTTGGGATATAGCTTAGAGGTAGAACATCCTGGGTTCAATACCCAGTACTAGCAAATAAACAAACAAATAAAAAAAGAGTTTGAATTTAGAGTGAACTTAAAGTCTCTGAAAAACTTAAGGGGTTTGTGGATATGACAGCCCCATGATATGTAGCTAGTCCATAAAGGGCTTCTGGAAAGTTAAGTACAGATGAATGAATTCTGATTTCATTTTCATGTCTTCAGAATTTCTTTTATTCTGTATACTTAAATATACATTTCTTAGGAAAATAAAGCCCATATAAAAATTTTGTCTATAATTATTTAAATAAATATTAAAAGTAAAGAAATAAAACTTACTGTTTCTCTCACTAATAGTGCCACAAGTTCTTGATCTACTTCAGCAGCTCCTTGACCCCAGAGGTTTCCCAAATTGGCCTCTCGAGCTTCTTGCAGGGGAAAGGCTGGCCCTGGCTCTTCGTCATCGATTGCTAACTGTTGGTCTTCAAGTTCCCCTAGATGGGCAGGCTGAGGAGAAGCAGGCCCTAGAATGTCATCTTGCTGGCCTTCTCCTCTTGGAAAAGCTGGCCCTGGGAGATCATGCTGAAACAACATGGGGCCCAGCTCTGCTTCAGTGTTCCGCTCCTGGGGAACAATCTGGTTTGCTTTCTCATGGGGTTGTTGGTTTATCGCCTGGAAGTAAGGGTGGTCTAGCCAGCAGTCTTCTTCAATGGCCTGGTCGTCTACTAAACCAGCTGGTTCGTCAAGATTTGATAAAAGCTCTGTTTCTGAGTCTTCAGATTGGTTCTGAGTTTCCAAAGGATCATTTTCTGGGAAGAGGCCACTTTCTCCCAAGATAATGATTTTCTGCTTTGATCGGGGGTTGACAATGTTATTTGCTTCTTGATTATGACTTGGTCCAGGTTTGGGTTCTCTTTCTGTTTGGCCACTTGGCTTAGTGAATTCAGAGACTCCAGGCGGCCCAAGATCCAGAAATTCACCATAGTCATCCTCAGAATCATCCTGTGCCCCAGAATCAAACAACGAGTTGTTACACACTGAAAAATAGCTGTTCTTATCTGATTCAAATGCTGCTCTAGACTTTTTAGGCCTTTCTTCTCCCAATCTTTTCATATCTTGCCACTGGGCAGCTGGTTTGATGAGATTGGGTCGTGATGTCTGAGGTTTATTTGTCTAAGAAAAAATGAAATTTTAATAATAATAATTCAATTTCTTTCCTATGTCTATGCCTTACGTAAAGTGAACTTCTGAGGTAGAATAGGAAAGAAAGCAAAATATTTTCCCTTAACAAAGCCTATTCTTTACATTTATCCTAACATCAAAATATCACATTGTAGCTGCGTGTGGTAGAACACGCTTATAATCCCAGCATTGGGGAGACTGAGACAGGGGGATTGCGGTTCGCAGCCAGCCTCAGCTACTTAGTGATGCCCTTTGCAACTCACTGAGACCCTGTTTCAAAATAAAGAATAAAAATAGGCCTGAGGGTGTTGTTCAGAGGCAGAATTCCCCTGGGTTCCATCCTCAGTACTGCCAAAAAAAAAAAAAAATCAATTATAGTATCTGTAGAAATCAATGTAGCCATTCACAGATGTGAAGCTTGAGTTTATTATCTGAATTGTAAGATAATATGAGGCCACTAAAACAAAATTAACTATATGGTAGAGAAAATGAAAGAATATTAACACAGCAGAGGCAAAAAAATGTTCACTAAAGATATTAAAAAAATCTAAATCTTATTAATCATCAGCAAAATGAAAATTAAAATAAGATAATTTTACCCCCATTAGATTGGTCAACTTTTTAGTTAGACAATATAAAGCAATGGAGTGAATGTGTGAAAACTCTCACACTATCATATACTGCATTTAGGGGAGCAATTTAGCCTGTATGGCAAAGAAAAAAGACAAACGTGTCAAGGATAGCACAAATACATACTCAAACCCATGGGCCAATCTCACTTATAAGATTTATGGACAAAACTATAAACAAAACATTAATCAATGGAGCCCAGCAGCACATTGCCATTACATTATAATACCATGATCACATGGAGTAGTCCCGGAGACAAAATAATTTACCAAGGAGGAAGAGTCATGGTAATTTCCACTGACAGAAATTTGACAGAAGTTAACATTCACTTATAAGAAAAAACTTGAAATAAAGTAGTAAATGGCTACTTCCTTCCATAATTAAAAATGGAATCCTAAGCAAAAAGATGTTCATACTCAATAAAGAAATATTAAAATATTAAAAACAATTTATTTCAGTAGCTATTCTCACTATCTTTTCAATCTGAGAAAATATTATAATTAGTCAAGAGAAAGAAGTAAAAAAACTCAAGTATTTTCAGACACATGTAATACAAATATAGAAAATAAAAGGCAAGACAGTTTTAATTTTTTTTTGTGTGTGGTACTATAGCTAAAAACCAGGGGCATTCTGCCTCTAAACTACCCTAAGCCCTTTTCCTTTTTTTTTTTTTTTTTAATTTTTACTGTTTTGTGGTGCTGGGGACTGAACCCAGAGGCAGTCTACCTTTGAGCTACACCCCCCAGCCCAATTTTATTTATTTGGAAACAGGGTCTCACTATGTTGATGAGAGTCTCACTATTTAATAAGGGTGTCTTTGAGCCTCCCAAGTGCTGGGATTACAAGTGTATGCCACCATGCCTGGCTTTTAAATGTTTTTAATGTTAAAAGGTACAATGGAAAAATATACCATTCACAAAAGCAACAGGAAAGAGAAAATAGGAATAAACAAAGAATGTTTGAGAGCTCTCTATTAAGGAAATTCTAAATGCTCTGGCTGAGCAACATAAAAGGTGGCTAGACTATATGAAAAGACAAAAACTTGTTCTTGTTTAGAAAGAGTGGGTAATGTATAAATTGTTCTATAATATAGCAAAAAATTTTTTTCTTGTAGTGCTGGAGATTAAAACCAGACCCTCATGTGTGCTAGACAAAAAGATTTAATTTTGACAAACCAATTATTTATTCACCTAATTATCTATATTTGGGGACTAGCAAAGCTGACTACAAAATTTATATAAAATTATAATGTAAGCCAGGTGTGGTGGCACACGTTTATAATTCCAGTACTTGGGAGGCTGACACAGGAAGATTGCAGGTTCAAGGACAGCCTCAGCAAGTAGTGAGACTTTCATCTACCTAGTGAGACCCTGTTTCAAAATAAAAAATAAAAAAGGGCTTGGGGTGTACCTCAGATCTACCTAGTGATACTGTTTCAAAATAAAAAATAAAATTGGTCTAGGGGTGTGGCTCAGAGGTAGAGTGCCCCTGAGTTTCATCCCCAGTAAAATATATACACTATCCAGGATAATCCTGAAAACTCTGGTAATAAGGGGAAATAATCTCTACCTGACAGTAAGACATATTTTATCATATACTTCTTACAAAGCAGCGAATGATAGTCAGATGGAGCAACAGTGCAGAAGTTAAGTCCAAAACAGGCCAAAACATACAACTTTCAAAGCTAAAGAGACATGAGATAGAATGGAAAGAGGGCTGTTCTCAGCAATGTATGAAAGTGCTAAGAAGGGCTCTCAGCTATTCTATAAGGCCCAGAGAATGGCTGAAGAATCAGATCACTAACTTGCAATAATGTCTCATCATGGTAAATTAAAAAAAAAAAAAAACTCACCTCTGTCAGGATTACATCATCGTCCAGGTCTTCTTCATTCTGCTGAGGAGCTGGGGTGACCAGCATTGGAATCCCTTCCTCATCAGAGGAGTCAGATATAGTGATGGGTCCATCTCTGAGGTTGATCCAGTCTATGGGAAGGAATAGAACACTGTTACTGTTGGCACAATCACATCCAGTCTTTTAGATTTACTTTGGCCTAGGAAGGTTAAGCCTAAAGCCAAAAGCCAAGTTCACAGCTACCAGTGTGTTAACTGACTTACTCAAAGCAGCACATGCACTTAAGCAGTAATAGCCATGTTTCTATGCTGATTTTTGGTCACTAATGTATTTTAGGAATTGCTAGAGAAAAATGACAATACTTATGCTCAAAATGATCAGCTTTCTTATATTATATTGGAAAAATCTATTGATAAAAATGTTAACTTCCAGCCAGGCATGGTGGTACATGCCTATAATTCCAGTACTTGGGAGGCTGAGTCAGGAAGATCACAGGTTTGAAAACAGCCTCAGAAACTTAGCAAGGCCTTCAGTAACTTAGTGAGACCCTATTTCCAAAAAAATAAAAAGGGGTGCGGTGGGGGTATAACTTGGAGGTAGATTGCCCCTGGATTCAATCCCCAGCACCAAAACAAAAACAAAACAAATAACAACAATAAAAAACAAAAATATTTAACTTTTAATATTTTTTTTTTGCAGTACTGGTGATGGAACCTAGGGGCATTCTACCTTTGAGCTATATCCCCCAGCTCTATATTTCTTTATTCTTTATTTTTGAAACAGGTTTCACTGAGTTGCAAAGAGCCTCACTAAGTAGCTAAGGCTGTCCTTGAACCGTGACCCTCCTTTCTCAGCCTCCCAAATGCTGTGATTACAAGTGTGTGCCACCATGCCTGGCTTAAATTTTAATTCCTTTAGGGTGAAATCATAGCCTCCTAAGCATCGCCATTCTTCCTACAAATAAAAGGTTTTATATAAACTACTAAGTCTGAATTTTTTTTCTCTTAATATTTAAAATACTGATATTTGCTCACTAAAGTCATAAACAGTAACACACTATATAATGTAATTACAAAACAGACCTTAAGGATCATTTAAACAACATATTTCAATGTTTGAGTCAAATACCCATTTAGTATCTATGGCAGTAAGCAATTTAACTTTTCTAACTTCCTCTTGAATAAAACTGTATTTACTTTTTTCCCCCTTTGGTACTGGGGGTGGAACCCAAGGGCCTTCTACCTCCAGGCTATACCCCAAGACCTATTTTTATATTTTATCTGGAAACAGGGTTTCACTAAGTTGCTGAGAGACTCACTAAGGTGCTGAGGCTGGCTTTGAATCTGTGCGATCCTCCAGTCTCAGCCTCCCAAGTGCTGGGATTACAAGCGTGTGTGCCACCACCCCCGGCAATAAAACTGTACTTAAACGAACTATCTCTCTCTATATATATATGGCGAGCCTTTTCAAGGGTTTTTTTTTTCCTACCTTTTATATGTCAAAAGATCATATTCTATATGAGTTACTGAATAAAAAACTCTATTTTTCCCTCTCTGGTTCAGTGGGAATATTAAAGGTTAAAATGAGCAATGAAGAAAAAATACACTAAGTATCCAGAAAGAAAGGTTAAAGCAGCTGCAACAACACAAAAAGAAGCATCATCATTATAATTTTTAAAATTCTGCCACTGAAGCTGTGATGTCTTTCTCAAGGTTAATGCCTCAGATCTTTTGACACTCTTACAATTGGCATAGCAAAGAAACAACAACAACAAAAGCCCCAGCACTCTCATTTCACTCTGTAAGAAAGCTGCAGTGATGCCAGGGAAGGCAGTTCAAACAATGGTGCACCTGTAGGATCTTGGGTCAGGCTGCCTGTGTTTAAATCTTAGCTCTACTACACACTAGGCCTGGGTGTTATCTAACTTTTTTAAACACCAATTTCCTCAACATTATAAAAAGCTGAGCAATAGTGCCCATTTCAAGAATGTGAAAATTAGTTGAGAAAACCCACATCAAATGCTTGCTTATTATATTATAGTACCTGACACACCGTAAAGTCGCCTAGTTTCAAGTCCAATGATCTTTTCACTATACCATGGCTATTTTTCACAGCAGACTAACCAATAACATGACCAACTGAACTGAGGGCCTGAAAGGTATACAAGAAAGAAGTTCCAGTTAAATCTGGCAGGATGAAACCAAGTGATTTTCAGTATCACCTCCTGAAACCAAATGAATGAACAATAAAGGAACTTTAAAAAAGTAGAAATCTTTGAGTAATGAGAAGAGGAAGGGAGGTTTTGGCAAGAGATGTCATCAAATTCTGGAAAACAGAAAATTTATAGATGGTGAGTTCTTTAACAGTGGAGAAGGTTTGAGCCCATCAGCTGCAGTGGGGCAGCCAAACAGAAGTAGCCTAATTCATGCTGAAGAAATCCAGAAAATATTAGAAATTGGTGGCATCGGATACTTACTACTAAGGGTAGAAATGAGAGGGATTCAAAATCTTTGAGAGTTTTCCTATCTATGTAACCAGGTGACAAGCCATGGCCCTCCCAGGAAAATGACCCATGTAAATCTAAGTGTAGCTCTCTTTGTATTTATCTTTCCTGAGAAGCCATTTAGTTTCTTGGATGTGAGATCAACAGTTTCCATTAATTTTAGCAAGTTTTCAGTCATTGTTTCTTCTATCTTTTTTTCTGTCCCTTATTTTTTCCCCTCTCTTTCTGGGACTTTAATTACATGTATGTGAGTAAGCCTGATAGTATCCCAAAGTTCTATTTGATGATTCACTGACATCAAGCTTTCCATTAACTCTTTAAAACATGATTTTCTGCTGGGTGTGGTGGAGTACACTTGCAATCCTAGTACTTGGGAGGCTGAGACAGGAGGATCTCAGGTTCAAGGTCAGCCTAGCAATCTCCTAAAGTCCACCATAACTTAGTGAAACCATGTTTCAAATTAAACATGAAAATAGGCTGGGAGTGTAGCTTGGAGGTAGAATGCTCCTAGATTCAATCCTGAGTACTGCAAAAACAAAAACATGTCTTTTTTTAGTTCTTTGAACATATTTATATTAACTTCTTATTCTGTCTAATATCTGAGTCTTCACAGAAACTGTTTCTACTGACTGCTTTAAAAAAAATCCTGTGCATAGGTCACACTTTCCCATTTCTTTGAATGTCTTATAATTTTCTGGTGAATACTGTACTTTAAGATAATACAGTATTCACATATAGTAACGTTTCTGGATTCTGATCCCCTCTCCTTAGGAAAAGTACATGGGCCCTCCATGTCGACAAGGGGTTGCTTCCAGGACTACCAGTGGAAGCCCAAACCTGAGCATGCTCAAGTCCCTCTTGTAACCTATGTATATCCTCCTTTTAAACCATCCATAATACCAGACACAATATAAATGCTAATAGGTTTTTTTTTTTTTTTGGTGGTACTGGGGTTCCTGGAAGCCCTTCTACCTCCAGGCTACACTCTCAGACCTATTTTTATATTTTTGAAACAGGGTCTCTTAAGTCAGCTCGGCTGGCTTCGAACCTGCGCGATCCTCCTGTCTCCGTCTCCCAAGTGCGGGGATTATAAGCGTGCGCCACCACGCCCGGCTGCTTATAGTTTTTATACTATATAGTTTGGAATGAACAAGGGGGAAAAAGGTCTGAACATGTTTGGTTAGCTAAAAAAATTTTTAGAATATTTTCAATCTGCAGTTGGTTAAATCCAAAGATGTAGAACGCACAGTGCAAAGGGCCCACTGTAGTTGTGGTGGGATTTGTTTTCATTTGGGACTTGTGTGAACTCATTCTGTGGTGTGTGTGTTTTCCTCAGTATGTATGGAGTCTTTCTTTTTTGCTTTTGAGACTTGCTTCCTAGAAGTTAACACTGGATCTGCATAAGTACAAACACTTAATCTTGAGCCAGCAAGGCTTCCACTCCTGCAAATAGATCTGTATGGCTTCGGAATACAAAGTTCAGGCACATTATAAGTCTGTGACTTTCTGCTTTCACAACTCATGAAGCCTCATGTTCTGCCACAGATGAGCAGCTTGCAAGGGCCCTCTTAGATTTCTTCTTGGTATGTGTGACCTTCTGCATAGGTACAACCTTCTGGACCATCACAGATATGAGCAGCTAATTATTAAGGTGGTCTTTGGCTGTATCATGCCCTGGTTCTCTAGTGTTTCTGACTGGTTCTTCTGAGTCTGCTTAACAGCCTAGGTAGAACTCCGCCATATAAATAATGGGCCTAGGTAAATGTAAGGGAATAGAAGTAGCCTTAGCTAAACCACCACTGACTTTCATCATTATAACCCAGGTTCATTAGATTTTGAGGGGAAGGGGTACTAAGAATTGAACCCAGAGGTCTTCTACCTCTGAGCTATACTTCTAAACCCTACCATTTTTTCTTTTGAAACAGGGTCTCACTAAGTTGCTATGGCATTGCTATGTAGTGGAAGCTGGCCTTAAACCTGAGATCCTCCTGTCTTAGCCTCCTAAATACCAGGATCACAGGCATGTGCTACCATGCCTAGACAGTAAATTTTCTTGAATAAATGTGCTTGATTATTGTGTGTCTTTGAATGGTTGTTTTTGATAATGATGTCTCGTTTTATTGTTTATTTTTTGGGAGAAGTTTGCTGAGCTCCCCCATTCAGCCATGCTAAAAGACTTACCATATGAAGGTTCATTCTTTTTTTTTTTTTTTTTTTTTTTGGTGGTACTGGGGATGGAACCCAGAGGCTTTCTACCTCCGGGCTATACTCCCAGATCTTTTTTATATTTTATTTGCAAACAGGGTCTCACTAAGTTGCTGAAAGCCTCACTAAGTAACTGAGGCTGGCTTCGAACCCGTGTGATCCTCCTGTCTCAGCCTCCCAAGTGCGGGGATTACAAGCGTGTGCCACCACGCCCAGCTTGAAGGTTCATTCTAAAGTGGTACTAAGAGAAGGTCTAGCCTTTGGTTCAGTAAGCAAAGGGCCCAAGAGAGTAAAGGGATACTGCTAAAAGCACCATCACGAATGATAAGACTCCCAGATACCTTCTGCTACTTGGTTCCCTGAATACTTGGATACAGTCTTAGATTTCATATGCAGTGAACTGTAGCAAGAACTGGCTCCTAGTAAGAACTAGCTCAAACAAAACAAAACAAAACAAAAAAACTCCACAATCCTGGAGAACCCAATGAAAAATCTGGTGATTGGCAATATTTACTCTAACACATCACACATTTGTAAACACCTAAGATTCAAAGTAGCTTTTAAAAATACACTTAAAGTTCAGCTGCTATGGAGATCAGTGTGGAGATTCCTTAGAAAACTGGGAATGGATCTACCATATGATCCAGTTCTACAACTCCTTGGTATTTTTCCAAAGGGGTTGAAGTCAGAGAACTACAGTAACATATGCATACCTATGTTCATAGCAGCACAATTTGTAATAGCCAAAATATGGAACCAATCTAGGTCTCCATCAACAGAAGAATGAGAAATATACACAAAGGAATTCTATTCAGCTATAAAGAACAAAATCATGCCATTCGCAAGAAGATGGAAAGATCTAGAGAACATTATGTTAAGTGAGATCAGCCAAGCACAGAAAGAGAAGGGACTTATGTTTTCTCTCATATGCCCAAACTAGGAAGCATTGGGGAAACTAGAGGGACTCCAAATAATGGAGGGGAAATCTCAGCAAAACTATAATGGAAGGACAGGAGAGGAAAAAGGCTGTGGTTGATAATTGGAGGAGCTACATCTGAATATGTGTAAAAGTATGAATATAGTATAGTTAACCTGGACACTCATTGTTGGGAGGGGGCAAAGGGGAATGGGGTGGGGGAGAGGGCACCAAGCACAGTCTAACTGTATACCATTTTTTATGTTTCATAAATATATATAAAATTTTAGAGCCGGGCGTGGTGGCGCATGCTTGTAATCTCCGCTCTTGGGAGGCAGAGACAGGAGGATCACGCAGGTTCAAAGCCAGCCACGCACGCTGACTTAGGAGACCCTGTTTTCAAAATAAAAATGTAAAAAAATAGGTCTGGGAGTGTAGCCCGGAAGTAGAAGGGCTTCCAGGAACCCCAGTACCACCAAAAAAAAAAAATAATAATAATAAATAAATAATAATAATAAAATACAATTTAAAAAATTTAAAGCATATATAGAACAAAATCTACAAATCAAGTGTATAGCTACACGAATTAACACAAAATGTCCATGAATGTATAACCATCACAAGGTGGGAAAATATTTCTAGCATATTAGTGGCTTTCCTGTACCTCCTAATCACTACACACTGTCCTCCATGAAGGGAGAATTCTTAACTATACATATTAGTTTTGCTTGTTTTTGAGCATATATCCTTCTGTATCTGGTTTCTTGAAAACAACATGTTTAAGATGCATCTATGTTGTATGGTGTTCTCTCTGTGTATAAAAATCCCCTATATGAATATATCATAAATGATTAATTCTTAATGGACATTTGGGTTGGTGCTAATTTTGGCTATTTTGGATAATGCTCATATATTCTTGTACATGTCTTTGGTGTGCTCATTTAGGCTGGGGGCATTCTAGGAGTGGAAATGCTGAATCATAGGATAAGCATATGTTTAGTTTTAGTAGATAAAGTGGTATTGCTGAATAGATGCAAAAGAGACCACAGAGTTTGCAAGTTTAAAATATTAACTAATTGACGCCGGGTGTGGTGGTGCATGCTTGTAATTCCCGCACTTGGGAGGCTGAGACAGGAGGATCGCACGGGTTCGAAGCCAGCCTCAGCTACTTAGTGAGGCTCTCAGCAACTTAGTGATACCCTGTTTCCAAATAAAATAGAAAATAGGTCTGGGAGTGTAGCCGGGAGGTAGAAAGCCTCTGGGTTCCACCCCCAGTACCACCCCCCCCCCCCAAAAAAAATTAACTAATTGCTAGCTGGGTATGGTGGCACATGATTGAAATTCCAGTACTTTGGAGGCTGACTTGGGAGAATCACAGGTTCATGGCCAGCCTCAACTACTTAGTGAGGCCCCCTGCAACTTAGAGACCCTGTTTTAAAATAAAGAATAAGCCGGGCGTGCTGGCGCATGCTTGTAATCTCCACGCTTGGGAGGCAGAGACAGGAGGGTCGTGCAGGTTCGAAGCCAGGCACGCGCTGGCTTAGGAGACCCTGTTTCCAAAATAAAATGTAAAAATAGGTTTGGGAGTGTAGCCGGAGGTAGAAGGGCTTCTAGGAACCCCAGTACCACCAAAATAAATAAATAAATAAATAAATAAATAAATAAATAAATAAATAAAATAAAGAATAAAAATTAGGGCTGGGGGTATAGCTTGGAGGTAGAATGTCCCTGGTTTCAATCCCTAGTACAACAAAAATAAATAAGTAAATAATAAATAAATAAACAATACATGCATTTTAGGCTATAAGTTTTCTTCAAACATCCTTATTAGATGTATTTAATCAGTTTCAAAATAATCTTTCATTATCATGCAACTAAAAATATTTTCTAATTTTCAATTTGATTTTCATTTTGTTGATTTCTTTCAAGTATATTACTACTTTCTACACAAAATTCTGGGATTTTTTAATAGTATTTCCACAACTGATTCATGGCTTAATTCCAATGTGGTTAGAGAACATCATCTGTATGATTTTAATCCCCTGGAAAAAATTTTTTTTTAAAAAGACAGAGTCTTAGCCGGGCGTGGTGGTGCACGCTTGTAATCCCAGCATTCGGGAGGCTGAGACCTGGAGGAACGCGGTTTACGGACAGCCTCAGCTACTTAGTGAGGCCCTCTGCAACTCAGTGAGACCCGGTTTCAAAATAAAGAATAAAAAATAGGGCAGGGGGTGTAGCTCAGAGGTAGAATGCCCCTGGGTTCCATCCCCAGACCAGCAAAAAAAAAAAAAAAAAAAAAGTCTTGCTATATTGTCCAGATGGCCCCTGAACTCACTATCCTCAGTCATTTCTCTGAAATTTAAAAGTTGTTATGTGACTAAAATATGACCAACTTTGGCCAATATTTGGGTACAGTATTTCATATGTCTTTTTGTCAAGTTTATTGATTATATTATTTCTTTCTCTCTTTTTTTTGCAATTATTAGGATTGAATCCAGGGTCATTCTACCTCCAAACCACACCCGTAGTCCTATTTTTTATTCTTTATTTTGAAACGGAGTCTCACTAAGTTGCTGAGGGCCTCATTAAGTGGCTGAGGCTGGCTGGAAACCTTCAATCCTCCTGCCTCAGCTTCCCAAGTAGTGGGATTACAAGCATGCGTTACCATGCTCAGCTGATAATATTCTTTCAATTGTCTATGTACATGCAAATGTTTATGTCTCTATGCTGTTATTAATAGAAATATGTTAAAATATCTCATGGACAGCCGCAGCTACTTAGGGAGGCCCTTTGCAATTCAGTAAGACCCTGTTTCAAAAATAAAAAGACTAATGTGGGCATGGTGGCACAGGCTTGTAATCCCCGGGCTTGGGAGGCGGAGACAGGAGGATCGCGCAGGTTCGAAGCCAACTGTGCTGGCTTAAGAGACCCTGTTTCCAAAAAAGAAAAAAAAAAAAAAAAAGGTCTGGGCGTATAGCCCGGAGGTAGAAGGGCTTCCAGGAACCCCAGTACCACAAAAAAAAAAAAAAAAAAAAAAAAAAAAAAAAGAAAGAAAGAAAAAAAGTTTGAAGCCAGCCTCAGCAACTAAGCAAGATACTGTTTCCAAAAAAAAAAAAAAAAAGACAGAGTTGGGGTGTAGTTCAGAGGTAGAATGCCTCTGGGTTCAATACCTAGTATACTACAAAGAAAAAGAGTTTCTTACTATTACAATTAGTCCAATTCTTCTATTTCTGTCCATGTTTGCTTTAAGTTACTAACAGTACAGGGAATTGTTTTATCTTCTTCCTTTCAATGAACTCTATCACTATTAATAGTCTGACTATAGTTTCTACTTTATCTGATTTTATATAGATTTATATCAGTTTTCCTTTTTTTTGGGCTATTTGTCTGATGTCTATTTCACACCAGTATTTTCAAACTTTATCTTCATTTTCAAGCCTATTTCCATTGTGTATAAAATTCTAGGAGAGAAAGTATTTAGCAATTAAAAAGGAATGAGAGCTGTAGAATTAGCTTAGTGTTAGGATACATTTCCGGACCGTGTGAGATCCAGGGTTTTATCCGTGGTACCAGAGTGGAGGTGGGGGAATGAACTACCAATACATGCAATAAACATAATGACTCTCAAAAACTATGTTGAGCAAAAGAATTCTAGTACAAAGAGTACGTGTGGTGTGGTTCCATTTACACGAAACTGAATAGTGACAAAAACAGATAAGCAGTTTTTGGCACCGGGGATTGAACCAGTGGCATTCTACCTCTGAGTTAAACTCCCAGCCCTATTTTTTTTCCCTTATTTTGAAACAGGGTCTCATTAAGTTGTAGAGACCTCACTAAGTTGAGTCTCAACCTCACTGAGGTTGGTTGCAAACCTTTGATCCTCCCATCTCAGCCTCCCAAGTACTGGATTATAAGCATGTGCCACCACACCTGGCTAGATCAGCCTGACTCCTGGCTTAAGAAAATTGCTGATCTAGCCAGGTGTGGTGTGGCATATGCCAACAACATATTAATCTAATTGTGATGGATAATTCTAAAACTTCATTCATATCAGCAGGTTATAATCTTCTGACACAAGACCTGCCCAATGTTCTATTTAAAAACAGAATGTCTCTGGATTCTAAATAGTGCAAAACAGGTTCATTTCCAAGAAGATATTGCCATGACACTAAAGGAAAAAGTAGTGAGTAAAGAGAGAAAGTGAGAAAAAACTTTACCTTCTCTCCGGTGGCAGTGAAAGTTGTTCAAGTGAATTACTTCTTCATTGTTATTTCCCTCTGCCATTTTCAAATGTGGATGTCCACATATACGATTGCTAATATCTAAGCATGGAGACCATCTATTCTAAAAGGTCTGAAAGAGAAAAGAGAAACATTAAGAATGGGAGAGTATTAAAACTCTTTCTATATATCTTGTCAAGGTAGTACTCAAAGATTATGCTGAAAACATCCCTTAAGAAAATATTAATTCAAGCCGAGCGTGGTGGCGCATACTTGTAATCCCCGTGCTTGGGAGGCAGAGACCGGAGGATCGTGCAGGTTCGAAGCCAGCCTTGCTGGCTTAAGAGACCCTGTTTCCAAATAAAAAAAGTATAAAAATAGGTCTGGGAGTGTAGCCCAGAAGTAGAAGGGTTTCCAGGAACCCCAGTACCACAAAAAATATGAATTCAAAACAAACGGTAATAAATGTGTTTAATATTTATATTAAGGAGGCAAAGTGCTGATAAAAAACTCATATCCATTTACAAATATCTTAACAAAAATGGACTAAGAATATGAACAGGCAAATCACAAAAAAGAAAATATGAAAAAAATGTTCAACCTCACTAGTAATCAAGCAGATCAGAAAGTAAGTTATATTTCAAACGATTAAACTGGCAAAAATGGCAAGTCTGTGAGAAATGGAGAAACTTATACATTGTTGTTTTGGAGGGAAACCTGAGACAGACATTCTGGAGAATAACTGGCAATACTATGTTAAAGATGTGTATTACTCATGATTGAACAATTCTAACTCTAGGTATAGTAGCTAAAGAAATGTGTGAATAAAATATGCATAATAGAAGATGTGGACAAGGATTTCACTATAGAAACATGTAATAAAAGCAACTGGGAAGCCAGGTGTGGTAGCACACGCTTGTAATTTCAGCATTTGGGAGGCCGAGACAGGAGGATCCTGGTTCTAGGACAGCTGCAGCTACTTAGTGAGGTCCTCTGCAACTCAGTGAGACCCTGTTTCAAAATAAAGAATAAGGACTTCCGGGAAGATGGCGACGAAGAAAAGCAGCGTTTATGAGTCCCACTAAAAATGGATCTCTATTACGACAAAATCAGTGCTTTTCACTGCCAGAAAACACCATCAGCAGAGAAATAAAACTGTAAATACAAGGGACAGAGAAAAAGAAGGCTAGAAGAACAAATAGAAAACAGAAAAGAAACCAGCTTGCAGTGCTGCAGCTGGAGCCGCGGTGCAAAGCCGCACCAGCGCCATCTTCCCTCGCATCAGGCTCCAGAGAGGAGGAGGACTCAGAACGGAGCTCAAAACCAGAGAGGAGATAAGCGGGCCTCACAGCTGAGGGTGCAGCAGCAGCGCCATACTGCCAGTGGTGGAGAGTTCACTGGACGGCTCCATATCAGCATACTCAACAACCCACCAGGCTCCAGAGAGGAGGGGTGGACAGGAAGCTGAAGTGAGCAGCTGCAGAGCAACCGGGTGTAATTCAGCAGCTTTTTTTGGTGCAAGGAGCGTCTAAAGCTCCCAGAGGCTGGACTCAGCACGCCCTCCAGGGACTCAGAGTGGAGCTCAAAACCAGAAAAGAAATACATCAGGGCCGGGCGTGGTGGTGCAAGCTTGTAATCCCCGCGCTTGGGAGGCAGAGACAGGAGGATCGCGCAGGTTCGAAGCCAGCCGCGTGCGCTGGCTTAGGAGACCCTGTTTCCAAATATAAAATGTAAAAAGAGGTCTGGGAGTGTAGCCCAGAGGTAGAAGGGCTTCCAGGAACCCCAGTACCACCAAAAAAAAAAAAAAAAAAAAAAAAAAAAAGAAATACATCAGTCTCACGGCCGAGGGCATGGCAGCAGCGCTATATTGCCAGATGCGGCGGCAGCGAGTTCAGAGTCTACGACAGCTTCAGATCAGCACAATCAACAACTGTGAGTCAAATTGCAGCCCATAAAGGAGAAATCCCAGTACTGCACCCCCAGGGACTTGCACAGCTTTGATAATCTCCCTGAGTCTTAGATTATGCAATCCAACCCAATGAAGGAGTAGTGGTGGCAGAGTTACCACACTCCAGTCAAAGCTCCCCATGGGAAAATACCCAGCCTGGCACCCCCGTGGTCTCACGCAGCCTCAATTAACTCCCTGGGTCTGAGACTTTGTGATACAACCCAGTAAAGGAGTAGTGGTGACTGAGATTACCACAGATGCAAGATCCAGAGCACCTTAAGTGAAGTTGTAGTGACCCAGGGAAGAACCCAGGGAAGGCACAAACTTCTGAAATCATGGGAAAGAGGAATCACAATGGAGTAATAAATGCCCACAACCCCACAACATCAAAACCTGAAAACACAGAAATTCAGAGATCTCTAGAAGATCAAATCAGGAAAATAACTGTAGAAATAATATAGGACCTTCAAAAAGAATTCAGAGAGAGTTTAAAAGAGATAAAGGATGCAATCATTGAAGTAAAGACTCAATTCAAAGTATAAACAATCGATTATACCATATAGAGAATAGAATCTCGCTCCTAGAAGTTGATCACTCCAAAAATGAACGCATAGTTTCTAATTTAGAAAAAAAAAAACCCAACAGCAGGAATTTGACATTGAAGAAATATGGGCCCATTTTAAGAGAGCTAAGCTAAGAATAATTGGAATAGAGGAAGGAGAAGAAGGTGAAACCAAAGGGATCAATAATCTCTTCAAGGAAGTAATAGCAGAAAATTTTCCAAACATAGAGCAAGAGGTTGATACACAGGTCCAGGAAACTTATAGAACTCCCTTTAGACAGAATCAGAGAAGAGGTTCCCCACGCCACATAAATGTCAAAGTGATTAATGTGGAAGCCAAGGAAAGAATCTTAATGGCAACAAAAACAAAAGGCCAAGTGACATTCAGAGGCAAACAAATCAGAATCACTCCAGACTTCCCAAACCAATTCATGAAAGCTAGAAGGGCTTGGAGTAACATATTCCAAACTCTGAAAGAAAACAACTTCCAGCCAAAAATTTCCTACCCAGCAAAACTATCTATCAAATTAGATGGGGAAATAAGAAGTTTCCATGACAAACAGAAACTGAAGGAATTTATGTCTTCAAAACCAGCGCTAGAGAAAATACTCAAGAAGATTAACTACAAAGAAGAAATACATAATATACACCAGAACCAAAGAAACAAGATTTCCCATCCAGCAGACAACTAAACAAAGAAGAATAAACAGTATCTCAAAGAGAAATGAAATCTTAACATGTTAGGAATTAAAAATTATCTCTCAATAATCACACTGAATATAACTGGCCTCAACTCCCCAATAAAAAGACATAAAGTGACAAAATGAATTAAAAACCAGAATCCATCCATCTGCTGCTTACAAGAAACACACCTTACAAGTAAAGATAGGAACAAACTCAAGATAAAGAGCTGGAGCAAGGTAATCCATGCTAATGGAACTCAAAGACAAGCAGGAGTAGCAACTATATCAGACAAGTTAGACTTCAAACCCAAACTTATTAGAAGAGACAAAGAAGGTCATATTTTACTGGCAAAAGGAATAATCCAGCAAGAGGAAATAATAATAATTATCAACATCTATGCCCCAAACATAGGTGCAGCTACTTCCATAAATCAAACTCTTTGTGACATGAAGTCACACATAATTCCCAATACAATAATACTGGGAGACTTCAACACACCTCTCAACATTAGACCAATGTTCCAGACAAAAAGTCAGTAAAGATGCTTCAGAACTAAAGAACACCATTAATCAAATGGACCTATTGGACACATATAGAATATTTCACCCAACAACAGTGGAGTTTACATTTTTCTTAGCTGCTCACGGAACCTTCTCCAAAATAGATCACATCCTGGGACACAAAATGAGCACTAGCAAATTTAAAAAATGTTAAATACTTCCCTGTGTCATTTCAGACCATAATGAAATGAAACTAGAAATCAACTATAAGAAGACCCAGAGAAACAACATAAACATGTGGAGACTGAACACCACACTTCTGAGTGAAGAATGGGTCATAGAAGATGTAAGAGGTGAAATCAAGAAATTTCTAGAAACAAATGAAAATAAAAATACAACATATCAAAACCTCTGGGACACTTTGAAGGCAGTTTTAAGAGGAAAATTTATAGCACTGAGTGCTCACATAAGAAAAACAGAAAATCTTCAAATAAATAACCTAACAACACACCTCAAAGCCCTTGAAAAGCAGGAACAATTGAACCCCAAAGCTAGTAGGAGACAGGAAATTATTAAAATTAGAGCAGAAATTAACGAAATGGAGAATAAAAAACAATACAGAAAATCAACAAAACCAAAAGCTGGTTTCTTGAAAAAATTAACAAGATAGATAAACCACTAGCCAACCTAACTAAAAATAAGAGAGAATCAACCCAAATTATGAAGATAAGAGATGAAAAAGGAGACATTACTACTGACAGTGTAGAAATCCAGAGGACTATCAGAAACTACTTTGAAAAACTATACTTCAGGCCAGGCGTGGTGGCGCACACTTGTAATCCCCACACTTGGGAGGCAGAGACAGGAGGATCGCACTGGTTCGGAGACAGCCACGCTGGCTTAAGAGACCCTGTTTCCAAATAAAAAGTTAAAAAATAGGTCTGGGAGTGTAGCCCGTGGGAGTGTATCCCAGAGGTAGAAGGGCTTCCAGAAACCCCAGTACCACCAAAAGAAAAAAAAAAAAAAAAAAAGAAAAACTATACTTCAACAAAATGGAAAATCTGGAGGAAATCGACAACTTCCTAGATAAATACAACCTTCCTAAACTGAGTCAAGATGATATAGAACACTTAAACCAACCAACAACAAAGAGATTAAACAGCAATAAAGAATTTACCATCAAAGAAAAGTCCAGGACCAGATGGTTTCCCAAGTGAATTCTATAAAACCTTTATAGAAGAGCTAACCTCAATACTCCTCAAACTATTTCATGAATAGAAAAAACCAGGATTCTCCCAAATACATTCTATGAAGCCAACATCACACTAATACCCAAACTGAATAAAGAGAGTTCAAGGAAGGAAAACTACAGGCCTCTATCTCTGATGAACTTGGATGCAAAACTATTAAATAAAACACTAGCAACACACATTCAAAACCACATCAAGAAAATCATACATCATGGCCAGGTAGGGTTCATCCCAGGGATGCAAGGCTGGTTCAACATACAAAAATCTATCCATGTAATTCACCATATAAACAGAACCAAGGACAAAAATCACACGATCATTTCAACAGATGCTGAAAAAGCATTTGATAAAATTCAACATCCATTTATGTATGATAAAAACACTGCAGAGAATTGGAACAGAAGGAACATATCTCAACATCATTAAGGCAATCTACAATAAGCCCACTGCCAACATCATATTAAATGGGGAAAAACTTCAAGAATTCTCCCTAAAAACAGGAATGAGACAAGGATGTCCATTATCACCACTTTTCTTCAATATAGTACTAGAAACTCTAGCCAGAGCAATAAGGCAAGAAAAGGAAATCAAAGGAGTACAGATAGGAAAAGAACTCAAACTTTCACTATTTGCAGATGACAAGATACTATATTTAGAAAACCCAACCAACTCAACCAAAAGGCTTATAGAAATGATCGACAAATTCAGCAAGTATCTGGATACAAAATCAATCTTAAAAATCAGAAGCTTTCCTGTACACCAACCATAAATCCACTGAAAAAGAAATTCAGAAAACACTTCCAGTCAGGATTTCCCACAAAAAATAAAATACTTAGGAATAAACTTAACCAAGGAGGTAAAATATCTCTACAAAGAAAATTATAAAACATTGAAAAAAGAAATTGAAAAAGACCTTTAGAAGATGGAAAGATCTTCCATGTTCTTGGATTAGCAAAATAAATATTAAAAAGGCCATCCTTCCAAAAGTGATCTACAAATTTAACACAATGTCCATTAAACTACCAAGATCATTCCTCACAGACATAGAAAAATCAGTCCTTAAATTTATTTGGAATAACAAAAAGCCCAGAATAGCCAAAGTAGTTCTCAGCAACAAAAACCATGCAGGAGTGTGAGAGTACTGAGATGCAGGCTCCTACTTGAAGGGTTAACGAAGCAACTCTGGCTCCTGAGAAGCAGCTTGGAATGCCAGGCTGGGAGGCAAACACACTTCCTCTAATCAGTGAGCTATCTATGAGTTCTGCCAAGTTCCCTTCAAGGACAGGAAAGCAGCTCCAGGCCTCATTGAATGTCCTTCCCAGCATAGACATCGCTCAGAAAACTTATTGGTATGATAAATAGCTTGAGATGTTATGAGCAGTCACAGGTGTTCTTTGCTTCTAACTGTAAAACAAAGAATTGCTTTGAGACTAGTCCTTTGGTCTTACTCACACACATCCATTGTTGCTTTAAGATAACCTTGTAACATCTAAAACAGTTAATTTGTCTATGGATCCCATAGAAGTTTACTTTATAAAAGTCTGGTTGCTCTTTCAATAAACATGTAGTGTACATGAAACCTGTATCCCCTGTGTCCCGTGAATCGGCTTTACCCTTAGGTCTCCAGTGCACTAGACACTAACACAGGAGGAATGACAATACCTGACTTTATACTACAAAGCCATTGTAATAAAAACAGCATGGTACTGGCACGAAAACAGATACATAGACCAATGGAACAGAATAGAAGACCCAGAAACAAGTCCACACACTTTCAGCCAATTGATTTTTGACAAAGGGGCAAAAACATACGCTGGAAAAAAGATAGCTTGTTCAACAAATGGTGTTGGCAAAACTGGTTAACCATATGCAGAAAATTGGAAATTAATCCCACTTTTTCACCCTGCACAAGAGTCAATTCAAGATGGATCAAAGACTTGGAAATCAAACCAGAGACCTTGAAGCTCCTTGAAGAGGGCATAGGTCCAACACTGAAACACATAGCCATAGATAAACACTTTCTTAACAAGACCCCAAAGGCACAACAAATTAAAAGGTGAATCAATAGGTGGGATTGCATGAAACTGAAGA
Organism: Muscardinus avellanarius; assembly: GCF_963383645.1. Lineage (NCBI taxonomy): Eukaryota > Metazoa > Chordata > Mammalia > Rodentia > Gliridae > Muscardinus > Muscardinus avellanarius. The sequence continues at coordinate 74,324,311 of NC_137796.1, read as the reverse complement.
GCTTCTGTTCAGCAAAGGAAACTATCAAGAACCTCAATCGAGAGCCAACAGAATGGGAGAAGATTTTTGCTACCTACACCTCCGATAGAGGACTAATATCTAGAATATACAGAGAACGCAAGAAACTCAACACTAAGAAAACAAAGCATCCAATAACAAAATGGGGAAGCGAACTAAATAGACACTTCACAAAAGAAATTCAAATGGCTAATAAATGCATGAAAAAATGCTCAACATCATTGGCAATGAGAGAGATGCAAATCAAAACTACCCTGAGATTTCACCTAACTCTAACTAGAATGGCAATCATTCAAAACACAAACAACAAATGCTGGTGAGGATGTGGAGAAGTGGGAACTCTAAAACATTGTTGGTAGGACTGCAAATTAGTGCAACCACTTTGGAAAACAGTATGGAGAATCCTCAGAAGAATGGGAACAAACCTACCATTTGATCCAGCAATACCACTTCTGGGTATCTACCCAAAAGAAAGGAAACCAAACTACCAAACTAATGCATGTGTATCTATGTTCATAGCTGCCCAATTCACCATAGCCAAACTATGGAACCAGCCAAAATGTCCATCAACAGATGAATGGATTACAAAACTGTGGGATATGTACTCAATGGAATTTTACTCAGCCATTAAAAAAAACTCAATTACATCATTTTCAGGGAAATGGATGGAACTGGAGGATATTATGCTAAGTGAGATTAGTCAGCCACAAAAAATAAGAAATCAGATGCTTTCCCTAATATTTGAAAGCTAAGGAGAAATGGGTCATAGGAGGAACTCTAGATGAAAAAGGAAATCCTATAGAGGAGCAAACAAGACAATCTAAAGGAGGAGAAAGGAGGGGGAAGAAGGAAAATCTCTAAAACACACAATGTACTTAAACATATTGAAGTCAACCACTAAGCCAAGCAAGAGAGGGAGGGATAGGGAGAAAATGGGGTGGGACTTGGGTAGGGGGTTAAATCAGTGATGTGTACATGTATGTACACACAAGTTTTTTACCCCAGTATGATATATGAATATAATGCACCAATAAAAAATTAAAAAAAATAAAAAATATTCAAAAGGAGAGAAAAAAATAAAAAAGTAGGCTGGGGGTACAGCTCAGAGGTAGAATGCCCCTGGGTTCCATCACCAGAACCACAGGAAAAAAAAAAAAGCAACTGGGAATAACACCAGTAGAATGGATAAATAAAATTCATACAAGGAGCCGGGCGTGGTGGCGCACGCTTGTAATCCCTGCGCTTGGGAGGCAGAGAGGAGGATTGTGCAGGTTCGAAGACAGCAGCTGGCTTAAGAGACCCTGTTTCCGCCGGGCGTGGTGGCGCACGCTTGTAATCCCCGCGCTTGGGAGGCGGAGACAGGAGGATCGCGCAGGTTCGAAGCCAGCCGCGCTGGCGTAAGAGACCCTGTTTCAAAAAATATATAAAATAGGTCTGGGAGCGTAGCCCGGAGGTAGAAGGGCTTCCAGGAACCCCAGTACCACCAAAAAAAAAAAAAAAAAAAGAGACCCTGTTTCCAAATTTTAAAAAAGTATAAAATAGGTCTGAGAGTGTAGCCCAGAGGTAGAAGGGCTTCCAGGAGCCCCAGTACCACCAAAAAAATAAATAAATAAATAAATAAATAAATAAATAAATAAATAAATGGATTGAAGCTGGGTGTGGTGCACACATCTGTAATCTCAATGCCTCAGAGACTGAGAGAGGAGAATCATAGTTCTGAAGCGAGTGAGCAATAATTCAGACCCTGTTTCCAAATTAAAAATAAAATAGGGCTGAGAGTATAACTCAGAGGCAGAATAATACGTTTGTGTCCAATCCTCAATCCCAAAACAAAACAAAACAGGCGCTGTAGCTCAGTGGTAGAGGACTCCTTCCCCCACCCCCATAATTACTTATGGGATGGAGCTAAAGCAGTAAGTATTCACATAGCAACTAAATGTTCCAGCTGGTGTGTTGGTGCACACTTATAATCCCAGTACTTGGGAGGCTTGAGACAGGAGGATTGAAGGTTCTCAGCCAGCCGTAGGCACTTAATGAGGCCCTTTGCAACTTAGCAAGACCCTGTTTCAAAATAAAAAATAAATAAGTAAAAATAGGGCTGGGGGTGTAGTTCAAAGGTAGAATGTCCCTGGATTCAATCTCTAGCACCAAAAAAAAAAAAAAAAAAAAGTTCCAAATGAACTGGATGTGGTGGTGGGTACCTGTAATCCCAGTACTAGGGAGGCTGAGATGGGAGAATCACAGGTTTGAGGCAGCTCACCAATTTAGCAAGAGTTTGTTTCAATATAGAAAGGAAGCTGAAAATCAACAATATAAGTTTTGATCTCAAGTAAAATTTAGCAAATTAAATAAGGAAAAAGCAGACAGAAGAGCCGGGCGTGGGAGTGCACACTGGCAATCCCAGCATTTGGGAGGCTGAGAGAGGAAGATTGCGCTTTGCAGACAAACTCAGACACTTAGTGAGTGGTTTTAATAGTTAAGAGGAGACTTACTAGAAATGTATTTCCTCTAAACTATTAAAACCATCTTCTTATAGCCAGGCGTGGTGGCGCACGCTTGTAATCCCCGCGCCTGGGAGGCAGAGACAGGAGGATCGCGCAGGTTCGAAGCCAGCCGCGCACGCTGGCTTAGGAGACCCTGTTTCCAAATAAATATGTAAAAATAGGTCTGGGAGTGTAGCCCGGAGGTAGAAGGGCTTCCAGGAACCCCAGTACCACCAAAAAAAAAAAAAAAAAAAAAAAACCAAAACCAAAACCAAAACCAAAAAAACCTTACAAACAAATATCCCACCAACGCTTTGCAACTTTAACCCTCTGATTTTTCTATCCTGGTCCTTTGTTTTCCATTTGGGACAATCTTAGGATAAACCTTACAAGATGCTTTCTTAGTTTCACAAAATTTCCTTTCTCTGTATTTACCAACATATAAAGAAATACATCTGTAGACTCCCTACATCTGTCTTTTGTTGTTACATACAAGCAACCCTCCCCCAAAAACATACCATTTAATAATGTTGTTCATATACCAGCAATTAAAAAAACCATTTAAAAGACTTATTACTTTAAACCTTATGAAGTTAAGAGCACTTTAAAGAATTGTATTCTGTATTTCCCCAATTTAATAACTGAAGACATTAGGTAAATATCACTAGCACCTTAAAACCTTAGTTCTGCAAAAGGAATAAAATTCAAAGGACAATGCATAACACATTTGATCATATAACTTAATAAATGTATAATAAATTACCACAGAAATCCACATCGTAAGCATCACGAGTGCCTTGTTAGCAGAGGAGCTGAAATCTCTGGTATGGCTAGGAATGGGAGAATGGAAGGCTGGATCTTGAGTAAATAGATGGTTTAGGGCTGGCCTGGTAAGTCCCCCACCCTGGATAAGCTTTTGGACCTTGGGCTGTGAAAGATGGGCAACGCCTTAGATCTGCCCTCGAGATCTCACTGCGATCACCTAAGGCTCTTTTAGTCCGAATTCAGGTGATGGTAGTTTGGAGGGCTCACTGGGAACCTGGGTCTGGGGACCCAGTTCTGGAGGGGGTGCTCAGCGGAGGGCCTTTTTGGCCTCCTGGTTGAGAGCATTTACTCCAGAGATTCCCTTGCTTTCCACCCTTAAACAGACTTGAGCCTAGGCTGCTATGCTTGGCCAGAGTCCTTTTCATGGCTTTTGTCCATCTGTTTTTCCCTTTTTAAGTCCCTGTTGAACAGAATTGGCGGCTTGCAGTAGTAAGTGAGGATGGCCTCCCCTTCTACCGGGTAAAGATTTTTTTTTTTTTTTTTTTTTTTTTTTTTTTGGTGGTACTGGGGTTCCTGGAAGCCCTTCTACCTCCGGGCTACACTCCTGCATTTTGGGAAATGTCTCAACCCTGCAATCATTAAAGAAATCTGGGTGGTCTCTGAAGTTAAAGAACAGCTGAAGATAAGCCACTCCCATCTATCTTTCCTCCTTTTTACCAAATATATCTAGTTGGCTTAAATGATTTATTAAGATTTTCTTCCCTGGACATGGTGGTGAGGAGATAGAAAGGAAATAGGCAGATAGGGAAAAGGCCTTGGTAGAAAAAAAGCTAATTTCCTGAGTTTCTAGTCACCCTAACCACAAACGGACTTGCAAGCAGTCAGATGGCAAAAGCGGGGACTATCCCGCTCGGGACCCCCTCCCCTTTTGGGGAGCTGTTCTCTCTCTCTCGCAGGTCAGGTCGTGTTGGCCCTGAGAGAAGGCAGAGTGCATCTGAGGGCACGTGGCTCGGGCGACTCTCGAGTAGTGACCTGAAGGTCTCTGCTGGACATCATGGCTGACCAGGCCCCTAGGGGTGACCTGTACCTCTTTTCTGGCAGATCACGTGGACTCTGGGAGAAAGTAGTTTGCAACTGATGGGCACTTGGCTCGGGTGACACTCGGGTAGTGACCCTGAAGGCAGCTACTGGACCCCGGAGTTCTGACAGCCCCTATGGGGTGTTCGGCCACTTTTCTCTATTCCCTTCTGGCAGATCCCATGGACTCTGGAAGAAAGCAGCCTGCACCTGAAGGCAATTCAGCTTGGGCTACTCTCAAGTATTGTCCTGAAGGCAGCTGCTGGACCCCGAGTTCGAGCCCCTTTGGGGGTGTTCAGCCACCCTTGCCCTATTCCCTGCTGCTTCCAATAAACCTTTTACTCCCCTTCCTGAGGTCTGCGGGGGTGTCATTCTTCGCTCTCCGTAGACAAGAACTCGCCGGGGTTTTCTCGCAAGAAACCCCCGTCTCAGTGGTGCACACTTGTAATCCCCGTGCTTGGGAGGCTGAGACAGGAGGATCGTGCAGGTTCAAAGCCAGCCTTGCTGGCTTAAGAGACCGTTTCTAAATAAAATATAAAATAGGTCTGGGAGTGTAGCCCGGAGGTAGAAGGGTTCCATCCCCAGTACCACAAAAAAAAAAAAAAAAAAAGATTTTCTTCATTTATGAAGGGTTATCCATAACAGAAAATTTGACAAGCAAAGAAAGTCAGAAAAAAAAAAATCACTATGGTCCTTCTACCCAATGTTATTTTTAAAATTGTATTTTCACTTCTTCATGAGCAGGGTTTTTGGACCTGCCTCTAACAAATCTTTTTATTCTTCTCATTCCTCCATTTATACTGCTTCTCCATTTCTCCTTTCTTCTAAAATACTGTCTGATTGCAGGGTTCCTGTTTTTCAGAATAATTTCCATAAACATTTCTATCACTTCTGCAACACTGATTTTGGGGTAGACACTCAAATTTAATGAGATAATTGTTAAGTTGGGTCCTGCACTCATGTGACTTTGTGTCACATGACCTCTGCAGGGCAAGGGAGGGGCTGAAACCCCCGCGAGAAATGGGCGTCCCCGATTTCCCTGCTCAATCGTTCGGAAACAGAGGTTAAGAGATAGGGAAGAACGTCTTCATTCCTTCTCAAAACCGGAGGATGACCTGGTCATCCGCAGCGTGGTCCCAGTGGACCGGGGGACAATGGGTCACCAAGCGCTTGGATTTTTAGGTCCCAGTGGACCGGGAGACCCAAGTCCGGAACCCGCTAACCAAGGGAAGGAGGCAGTTTACCGGAGTGAAGTGTTGCCAGCCAGCGCTGGCTTCGACAGAAGCGCTGAGAAGCTGCTGGGAGCGTGGTGGAGCCGGGGCGCGTGGATGCCGGTGGCTGGTGTGGATGGCACTGGCGGCTGGCGCAGGTGGGATCAGTGGGGGTGCGCAGGCGGCATGGCTTGCCGGGCCCGCGGCGTGGAGACAAAATGGCTTCCAGGCACACGCCAGACGCTGAGGCTGGGCCCCGAGGAGCACCGCCAGTGAGCCTGGCTCGGGGCGGGTGGGGCAAACCGGCCAGAGGTCCCGGCGGTGACCGGAGAACCAAGCTGGAACGGTGCTTTAGGAGGTACAAGCGGCAGGCAGAGGTCCTGGCCCGCGCAGGTGGTTGGCAGGCAGAGCAAGTGCCAAGCTGCCTGGCTCGGGCCGGAAAGATGGCCGCCGACTCCTAGGATTGGTTAGGAGTGGAAAGGGGGAGGGATTAAAGATTGTGAGGCCTCCAGTGAGGCCATGAGGTGGGAGGGGTTAAAGATGGCGAGGCCTCCAGTGAGGCCATGAGGTGGGAGGGGTTAAGGATGGAGAGGCCTCCAGTGAGGCCATGAGGTGGGAGGGGTTAAGGATGGCGAGGCCTCCCGGGTTTCGGCACCAAATGATAAGTAAAATAAAAAATTAAATGCGAGTAAAATAAAAATAAGTGAGTACGGCGGAGTGTGAAAAACACGAGAGAGGTCCGGTACACGTGGCATGTAAAGTTTTAATGGCACGGCTCTCCCGGGGATCAGGGCGAGGCACCGTGGGGCCCGCGCGCCTGTCCGAAGCTTGAGGACGCGGGCTCTCCTTTTAAAGGCATGCATCTCGCGAGAGGAGGGTTTACTCGCGGGAACGCCCAATTCTCGCGGGGGTTTCAGCCCCTCCCTTGCCCTGCAGAGGTCATGTGACACAAAGTCACATGAGTGCAGGACCCAACTTAACAATAATCCCTTTGACTTAACAGTGAGAGTGGGCAAAAGGAGCTGAGCCATGGCCCCACAACACCTCTTCCTAGAATGTTTTTAGGTATCTGTTAATAATTAGTCCTTCTTTCTTTCTCTCTCTCTCTTTTTTTTTTTTTTTTTGTGGTACTGGGTATGGAACCCAGAGGCATTCTACCTCCAAGCTACACCCCCTGCCCTATTTTTTATTCTTTATTTTGAAACAGGATCTCACTGAGTTGCAAAGAGCCTAAGTAGTAGCTGAGGCTGTCCCTGAACTGTGATCCTACTGTTTTAGCCGCCCAAATGCTGGGATTACAAGCATTGGCCACCTAGCCTACCTAGTCCATGACTATTGTTTCTATTCAAATACTAATGGACATCTTAAACATTCTTTGTATATCTATCCTTTATAAGTTTGTACTACTAATCAATATTGTCAATACAATTAAAAATTAATGATAGTTATGCTTCTTCCTTATATTTTCTGATTTTTCTATACTAAGTTCTTATTAACCTTTTGTGTGCGTGGTACTGAGGATTGAACTCAGAGGTATTCTACTTCTGAGCTACATCCCCCACGTGTATTTTTCTATTCCTTTTTTATTTGTGGTACTAAGGATTGAACTGGGGGGGGGATTCTACTCCCACTACATCCTTAATCCACTTTTTTATTCTTTATTTTGAAACAGGGTCTTGCTAAGTTACAGAGGGCCTCACTAAGTAGCTAAATCTGGTCTCGAACCTATAATCCTCTTGTCTCAGCCTCCCAAGTAATGGGATTACAAGCATGTGCCACCACACCCAACTTCATTCCTTATTTATTTATTTTTTTTTGGTGTTACTGGGGGTGGAACCCAGAGGCTTTCTACCTCTGGGCTATACTCCCGGACCTTTTTTATATTTTATTTGGAAACAGGGTCTCACTAGGTTGCTGAGAGCCTTACTAAGTAGCTGAGGCTGGCTTCGAACCTGTGCGATCCTCCTGTCTCAGCCTCCCAAGCGTGGGGATTACAAGCATGTGCTACCACACCCAGCTTTTCATTCCTTATTTTGAAACATGGTCTCACAAAGTTGCAGAGGGGCTCACTAAATAGTTGAAGTTGGCTACAATCCTCAATCCTCATGTCTCAGCCTCCCAGGCACTGGGATTACAAGCAGAAGCCATCACACTTGGTTTATTTTATTTATTTATTTATTGGTAGAACCCAGGGGCTTTCTACCTCTGGGCTACACTCCCAGACCTCTTTTCTATTTTATTTGGAAACAGGGTCTCACTAAGTTGCTGAGAGCCTCACTCAGTAGCTGAGGCTGGCTTCGAATCTGTGCGATCCTCCTGTTAGCCTCCCAGGTGCGGGGATTACAAGTGTGCACCACCACGCCCGGCTCATCATACCTGGTTTAAAAAGCCATCTTAGAAGTGTATCCTCCAATCATAGGTTCAAGGACAGCCTCAGCAAGTCATAAGATTCTCATCAACCTAATAAGATCCTGTTTCCAAATAAGAAATAAAATCTAGCTGGGGGTATGTATAGCTTGAAGGTATAATGCCTCTGGATCTAATCCCCAGTATTTCTCTCTCTCTCTCCCCTCCCTTCCCACATGGATCCTCCAGTTCTGACCACTTCAGCAGACAGCATGTAGACCAGAGGAAAATGACTAGGCGAGTCCTTCCCAATCTCCTGGTTCATAAAACTGTGAATAAATAAAAGCATTTTTTTTAAACCAGTAGTTTGAGGTGGTTTGATAGATAATGCCTTGATAGATAAATGAAATAGAGCTCAACTTTTATTTTCTATCCAATGGGAAGCAATGGATGTGAGCTGTGCGTTTGGAAAATCGGCCTAGATCCAATGTGTAAGAGCCTATAGAAGACACCTGGTATAGGAAACAAGAGCCAGCAAAGTCTGAACTAGCGATAACAGTATTTAGAGGGAGGAAAGAAATGCAAAATACTGACTGCAGGGTTAGGTTAAAAGAGATTTCTGTATGTAATCAGACATTAGGCAAGAGAAAGAAAGGAGCTACATGTGACACAGATAATGAGGCTAGGTGACTAGTAAGGACAAAGCAGATGAGTTTAGAATAAGAAAATGCAATATATGTTAATTTTATTTATTTATTGACACTGGAGATTGAACCCAGGGACATTCTACCTCCGAGGTACACCCCTAGACCTATATTTTATTCTTTATTTCGAACGGGTCTCACTAAGTTGTGGAGGTCCTCATTAAGTAGCTGAGGCTGGCCATAAATTCAAATCCCCCTGTCTCAGCCTCCCAAGTACTGGGATTATAAAGCATGTGCCACCACTCCTGGCTTCTGTTAATTTTAATATGCAAATAAAATGAGGCAACTAAAGTAAAATAATATCCATAATAACAGACATAACCACAAGTAATTTGTCTGGATTTTTTTTTTTTTTTAAGAGCTCTAAAAGGCCGGGCGTGGTGGCGAACGCTTGTAATCCCCAGGCTTGGGAGGAGACAGGAGGATTGTGCAGGTTCGAAGCCAGCTATGCTGGCTTAAGAAACCCTGTTTCCACATTAAAAAACAACAACAACAACAACAACAACAACAACAACAACAAACAAACAAAAAACAGCATAAAATAGGTCTGGGAGTGTAGTCCAGAGGTGGCTTCCAGGAACCCCAGTAACACACACACACACAAAAAGCCGGGCGTGGTGGTGCACGCTTGTGATCCCCGCACTTGAGAGGCTGAGACAGGAGGATCGCACGAGTTCGAAGCCAGCCTCAGCTACTTAGTGAGGCTTTCAGCAACTTTGTGAGACCCTGTTTCCAAATAAAATATATATTAAAAAAAAGGGTCTGGGAGTATAGCCTGGAGGTAGAAAGCCTCTGGGTTCCACCCCTAGTACTACCAAAAAAAAAAAAAAAAAAGCTCTAAAAATCCTATTATCAGTGTCTTTTTACAATAGAAAAGGTTTAAATGAAAAATTAAATTTGCAATCTTCACATGGGTAGGCTAAAGATTTTAACATAAGACATTAAGATTTTCTTCAGCTGGGTGTGGTGGTGCACACTTATATATAATCCCAGCCCTTAGGAGGCTGAGACAGGAGGGTCGCAGTTTGAGGACAGTCTCGGCTATTTAGTGAGGTCCTTTGCAACTCAGTGAGAACTTTTTTTCAAAATTCAGGAGGCTGAGGCATTCGGGAGGCTGAGACAGGAGGGTCAGGATTTGCGGCCAGCCTCGGCTACTTAGTGAGGCCCTCTGCAACTTAGAGAGACCCTGTTTCAAAATAAAGAATATGAAATAGGGCAAAGAGTGTAGCTTGGAGTTCAAATGCCCCTGGGTCCCATCCCCAGACCCACAAAAAAAAAAAAAAAAAAAAGGAATAAAAAATAGCCAGGTGTGGGGGAGCATGCTTGGAATCCTAGCATTTGGGAGGCTGAGACCAGAGGATAGTGGTTCGCAGATAGTCTCAGATACTTAGTGAGGCCCTCTGCAGCATAGTGAGACCCTGTTTCAAAATAAAGAATAAAAAGGTTAGGAGGTGTAGCTTGGAGGTCGAATGCCCCTGGGTTCCATCCCCAGAACCCCCTCAAAAAAAAAAAAAAAAAAAAGAATAAAAAAGAGGCCTCAGAGTGTACTGTTAAGTTGGGTCCTGCACTCACGTGACTTTGTGTCACATGACCTCTGCAGGGCAAGGGAGGGGCTGAAACCCCCGCGAGAATTGGGCGTTCCCGCGAGTAAACCCTCCTCTCGTGAGATGCATACCTTGAAAAGGAGAGCCCGCGTCCTCAAGCTTCGGACAGGCACGGGCCCCACGGTGCCTCGCCCTGATCCCCGGGAGAGCCGTGCCATTAAAATTTTACATGCCACGCGTACCGGACCTCTCTCGTGTTTTTCACACTCCGCCGTACTCACTTATTTTTATTTTACTCGCATTTAATTTTTTATTTTACTTATCATTTGGTGCCGAACCGGGAGAACTCTTGGGTCCCTCCCCATTTTTTCTTTTTTTTTCGTTTTTTTCCTTTTTTCTCTTTTTATTTTTACTCTCTTTTTGAGCCCTGGACTCTCCGACCCGCCAGCAGCTGACTGCGAGGTCCCACACCAGCGCTCCACTTGCAGGCGTTGCTCCCACCACTGCCGCCGCTGCCGCCCCGTGCCTGCCCGGACCGTAAGCCTTCTTCCCCAGCCCCGCGCTCTCTGGGAGAGCCGGCGGCCTTCTTCCCGCCCCGGGCTCTGCTGAGAGTCCGCGGCCATCTTTCCAGCCACAAGCTCTGCTGAGAGCTCACGGCCATCTTTTCGGCCCCGCGCTCTGCTGAGAGCTCACGGCCGTCTTTCCAGCCCCGCGCTCTCCGGGAGAGCCGGCGGCCTTCTTCCCGCCCCGGGCTCTGCTGAGAGCTCGCGGCCATCTTTTCAGCCACGAGCTCTGCTGAGAGCCGGTGGCCATCTTTCCAGCTCCGAGCTCTGCTGAGAGCCCGCAGCCATCTTTTCGGCCCCGCACTCTGCTGAGAGCCGGTGGCCATCTTTTCCCGCCCATGTGCTCTCTTCTGGAGCACCGGAGGCCATCTTCCACTGCCACCGCGGCCACAGCCACCACCGCCGGGGCGTGCAGGCTCCGCCGGCCGCCAGGCTGCCAGTTCCACCCGCCCGGAGCCAGGCTCCTTGGGTAATGCTGGCACCTGTTCTGCTTGCCGACCTCCTGCACGGGCCAGGACCTCTGCCTGCCGCTTGGACCTCCTAAAACCGCCGTTCCAGCTCGGCGCTCCAGTCACCGCCAGGACCTCTGGCCGATTTGCCCCGCCCGCCCCGAGCCAGGCTCATTGGGCGGCGCACAGCCGGCTTCGGTGTCCGCCACAGTCACCCGCGCCAGGCGTAGCTCTACTTGCTGCTGCTGCTCCGTTTCACCCGCCCAAGCCAGGCTCACTGGCGGTGCTCCTCGGGGCCCAGCCTCAGCGACTGCCACGTGCCTGGAAGCCATTTTGTCTCCACGCCGCGGGCCCGGCAAGCCATGCCGCCTGCGCACCCCCACCGATCCTGCCTGCGCCAGCCGCCAGTGCCGTCCACACCAGCCACCGGCATCCACGCGCCCCAGCTCCACCACGCTCCCAGCAGCTTCTCAGCGCTTCTGTCGCAGCCAGCGCTGGCTGGCAACACTTCACTCCGGTAAACTGCCTCCTTCCCTTGGTTAGCGGGTTCCAGACTTGGGTCTTCCGGTCCACTGGGACCCAAAAATCCAAGCGCTTGGTGACCCATTGTCCCCCGGTCCACTGGGACCACCCTGTGGATGACCAGGTCATCCTCCGGTTTTGAGAAGGAATGAAGACGTTCTTCCCTATCTCCTAACCTCTGTTTCCGAACGATTGAGCAGGGAAATCGGGGACGCCCATTTCCTGTTCTTCATTTCCGCCCGCGAACCAATTATGGGGAGTCAAACCTTTATACTAGCAGATGCCCTGAGAGCCTGTCTGCCTTGATACGAGTTGGGAAATAGGTTGCGGTGGCCCAGGAATAGTTAGGAACTTTTATAAGCAGTCTGGTATCCCTCCAAATGCTCTCCCCCATCAGCTGCCATTTATTTTCCCGCCAGCTGCCATTTTGTGATGGCACGTAGTCACTGCCTGGTGATGTCACAGTCACCATCTTGGCCTGCGCCAGACTGCAATTTTGCTGGGTGGCCCGCTCGGGCGCACCCTAGGTGCTGCGGGAAACGACAGGCCGGGGCTGGGGCGACACTCTCTGTCTGCCCGTGCGGAGTCCGCGTTGCCATTCTTGCTGGACACCCGTCTCGGGATGTGCTCTTTGTGAGTATAGGTCCGTCGCAGCTGACAGAACCTTAACATGGCATCTAAGTTTTAATTCCAGAGAGAAACAGGCGGAGATGGAGCGTACACTCTTGACTTTGCCAAAAAGCAGATCCCTGGTAGCTGCCCTTTGGCTGGCGGTGGCGGCTCAGCCCTCTGGAGCGCCACCTAGGTGTGGAGGACTGCAATGACGACTACCTCCAGGAGCCTGCCTGAAGTGGGGCGAAGCCACGCCCACCAATCAGACTGTGCCTGGCGTGCAGCCAGGAGGGCCACTGGAACAGTGCCCTTGGAAAAGGATGAGCCGCAGGTGCCTCAACACAGGGGGAGCACCTTTCCAGACCAGGCCCCGCCGCTGGCCCTACTCAGCCTGGCTCCTGGATCCCTCAACCTCCATCCTCTTTGCCAGCTCAGGGTAGCTCTCCAGGTACTGAGTAAACCAGTCTCCTTTTTGGTCGCCTGCTCAATCTCATGATTTGTTTTTTTCTTTAATAGCCCTTGCCTGTTCAAGCCTCCTCAAGCGCACATCACTAAGCTGTCCAGGGTAACCTCCAATTCGCACTGCAGCTATGCACCCACCTGCACCCCCTTCTGGGGGACTGGACTCCCAACTCCTCCCGGCCTGGGGCCCCTGACGACACCCCTTGACAGCAGGAAGAAGCTAGAGGGTCCAACGTCATCCATTATCCCTACCATCAAAAGGCCGGAATGTTAAGTTGGGTCCTGCACTCATGTGACTTTGTGTCACATGACCTCTGCAGGGCAAGGGAGGGGCTGAAACCCCCGCGAGAATTGGGCGTTCCCGCGAGTAAACCCTCCTCTCGCGAGATGCATACCTTGAAAAGGAGAGCCCGCGTCCTCAAGCTTCGGACAGGCGCGCGGGCCCCACGGTGCCTCGCCCTGATCCCCGGGAGAGCCGTGCCATTAAAATTTTACATGCCACGTGTACCGGACCTCTCTCGTGTTTTTCACACTCTGCCGTACTCACTTATTTTTATTTTACTCGCATTTAATTTCTTATTTTACTTATCATGTACCTCTGAGGTAAAATGCCCCGGGTTCCACCCCCAGTACCACACAGTTTTTGTGGTACTGAGGATGGAAACCAGGGGTATTCTACCTCCAAGTAATACCCCTAGCACTATTTTTTTTTTAATGTTTTTATTTTTTGCGGTAGTGGGGATGGAACCCAGGAGCATTCTACCTTTGAACTACATCCTCAGCCCTATTTTTTATTCTTTATTTTGAAACAGGGTCTCACTGAGTTGCAAAGGGCCTCACTAAATAGCTGAAGCTGTCTGTGAACTGCGATTCTCCTGTATCAATCTCCCAAATGCTGGGATTGATTACAAGCGTGCACCACCACACCAGGCAGTATTTTTTTATTTTTATTTTTTATTTTTTGGGGGTCTGGAAGTGAAGCCCAGGGGCATTCAACCTCCGAGCTACACCTCCTGCCCTATTTTTTATTCTTTATTTTGAAGCCGGGTCTTACTGAGTTTCAGAGGGCCTCACTAGGTAGCAGAGGCTGTCCACGAACCGCTATCCTCAGATCTCAGCCTCCCAAATTCTGGGATTGCAAGTGTGCGCCACCACGCCCGGCTAGTATTTTTTTATTCTTTATTTTGAAACAAGGTCTCACTGAGTTGCACAGGGCCTTACTAAGTAGCTGAGGCTGCTGTCTATCTTAGCCTCCTAAATGCTGAGATTACAAGTGTGCAGCCACCACGCCTGGCTTTCCTTGATATATTTTAATATGAAGCTCCTTCCCTCCTTCTTTTGTGGTACTGGGGATTGATCTATGCCCTCATCCTTATATTATTTTGAGACAGGGCTCACTGAGGCTGGCCTTGAACCTATAATCTTGTCTCAGCTTCCCAAGTACTGGGAAGAACAGATATGTGTCTCTACATCCAGCTTACACCAAGTTATTTTTAAATCATGAATCTCACTATGGAAGGACTAACATCTTTATCATGACACATATAAAACACTGCATCCAGCCGGACGTGGTGGCGCACGCTTGTAATCCCAGCATTCGGGAGGCTAAGACCGGAGGATCGCAGTTCGCGGACAGCCTCAGCTACTTAGCGAGGCCCTCCACAACTTAGTGAGACCTTGTTTCAAAATAAAGAATAAAAAACAGGGCAGTGGGTGTAGCTCGGAGGTCGAATGCCCCTGGGTTTCTTCTCCAGACCCGCAAACAAAACAGAAAAACACTGCATCCTATAACCCTTGCCAACAAAGCAAGTGTGCATTTTTAAACAAATTACCTCTATTTGTGTTTCAGTTCTTTACTTCCTCAGGGAACTTTTCCTGACTCTCCCTAGATGCTCCTGTCGTGTTTATTCATACAACATTCCTCATGAGTGTATATGCGGTGGTGGTGGGGTACTGAGGATTGTACCCAAGGGGCATTCTTTCTCTAAGCTACACTCCCTGTCCTATTTTTAAAATAATTTTATTTTAAAACAGGATCTCACTAGGTTGCTGAGGCTAGGTTACAGTATCTTGCTATGTTACTGAGGCTAGTCTTTAACCTGCGATCCTCATATCTCAGCCTCCCCAGTACGGGGATTATAGACACGCACCACCATGTCAGGCTCCCTCACTCCTTTGAAGTACTTAACCCACAGTAATTTCAGTTATTTAGGATGCTTAATATCAGTCCCTTCTGTCAGAACTTAATTTTCAAGAAAGCAAGACATGTTTTTCTTTGTGTGGAACTAAGGACTGAACTCAGAGGTATTCTATCTCTGAGCTACACCCCCAAATCCTAGTTTTGTTTTGTTTTGTTTTGTTTTTTTGCAGGACTGGTGATGGAACCCAGGGGCATTCGACCTCCGAGTTATACCCCCGCCCTATTTTTATTCTTTTTGTTTGTTTGTTTGTTTTGCGGGTATGGGGATGGAACCCAGGTGCACTCGACCTCCGAGATACATACCCTGCCCAATTTTTTATTCTTTATTTTGAAACAGGGTCTCACTGAGTTGCAGAGGGCCTCACTAAGTAGCTGAGGCTGTCCACAAACCACAATCCTCTGGTCTCAGACTCCCAAATGCTGGGATTATAAGCGTGTGCCACCACCCCTGGCTTATTCTTTATTTTTGAAACAGGGTCTCACTAAGTTGTGGAGGGCCTAAGTAGCTGAGGCTGGCCGCGAACCTCAATCCTTTGGTCTCAAGCCTTCCAAATGCTGGGATCACAAGTGTGTGCCACCATGCCCGGCTTTTTGTTTTTATTTTTTAAATATGGTCTTGTTAAGGCCGGGCGTGGTGGCGCACGCTTGTAATCCCCGCGCTTGGGAGGCAGAGGCAGGAGGATTGTGCAGGTTCAAAGCCAGCCACGCGTGCTGGCTTAGGAGACCCTGTTTCCAAATAAAAATGTAAAAATATGTCTGGGAGTGTAGCCCGGAGGTAGAAGGGCTTCCAGGAACCCCAGTACCACCAAAAAAAAAAAAAAAAAAAAGTCTTGTTAGGTAGTCATGAGAATCTCACTATTTGCTGAGGTTGTTCTCCAACCTGCAATCCTCCTGTCTCAGCTCTTCAAATCCTGAGGTTACAAGGTGTATGCCACTATCCCACCAAACATGCATTTTATTTTGGTGGTACTGGGGGTGGAACCCAAAGGCTTTCTACCTCCGGGCTCTGCTCCCAGACCTATTTTCTATTTTATTTGGAAATAGGGTCTAAGTTGCTGAGAGCCTCACTCAGTAGCTGAGGCTGGCTTCGAACCTGTGCGATCCTCCTGTCTCAGTCTCCCAGGCGCAGGGATTACAAGCGAGCACCACCACGCCCGGCTTTAACATGCATTTTATTTGCTTTCACAGCCTGGACACAAACTATTGTCAAACAAAGTTTATGTTCCAAATTCTTTCTGAATAAGTGACATTCACAGGTATAGCAGAATAATTAGGGACAAGAACCCTGCAACTTAACTGAGCTCAAGTCCTATCTATCCCTGGCCCTTAAAGCTTTGAGACTAGGTAAGCTATTTTTCAGCAATTCAGTGTCTTCCTTTTAAAAATAATGATGGTAACAAAATTTACATTCTTCAGAGGATTAAGAGTTGGTAAATGGGCCAGGTGTGGTGTCACACACCTGTAATCTCAGTACTTGGGAGGCTGAGACAGGACAATTGCAGCACCGCCAGCCTTAGCAACTTAGTGAGGTCTTTCATAATTAAGACCCTGCTTCAAAATTAAAAATAATAATATAGGGCTGGAGGTATAGCTCAGAAGTTGAATGGTCCTGGATTCCATCCCCAGTTAAACACACACACACACACACACACACACACACACACACACACAGTTAGTAAATGGAAAAGGCTTCCAATCGTGCCTGGCACATAGCAACATGGTTTGTTGAGATAAAATGATGCCATCATCAGATAAGTGAAACAGTTCTGATGTTTGGAAAGATATAGAATATAATAAAGCCTAGAACATAAAACACACACACACACACACACACACACACACACACACAGCTGGGCATGGTGGCACACATTTGTAATACCAGTGCTTGGGAGGCTGAGACAGGAGGATCGCACAGGTTCGAAGCCAGCCTCAGCTACTTTAGTTAGTGAGGTTCTCAGCAACTTAGTGAGACCCTGTTTCCAAATAAAACATAAAATAGGTCTGGGAGTATAGCCCGGAGGTCGAAAGCCCCTGGGTTCCACCCCCATTACCACAAAAAACAAAACACACACACACACACACACACACACACACACACACATAGTAGCTCAGACTGTAGTTAACACAGGTTCTTACCAATCCTAGTTCACAAACTTTCAGTCTCTCTGATTCCTATTTTTACTTTATTTATATTTTGCCATAGGGACTTCATGGTTTTCTTTTATTAGCAGCAACCTTCAGAATAAAAATCTAAGGGGTTTATATAAGTCTAAGAGCTAGGCCCAGATCTCCAACCATTTCTTCACCACCTCTCTCTTCTCCCAGGATCACTGAATTTTAGATACAAACCAAAGCAGTTTCTTAGCACTCTCCTTCAGGCAATCTTGCTAAATTCACATGTGTCATAAAATCTTCCTGCCTTGTCCCCTCACTCCCAGAGGGTAAAGCATTTTCTTTTTGCGAGTTTAACATCTCTCTCCACCCTCCTCTGGGCGCTGATGCCAATGGAGGAGATTCCGGGTGCTTAAAACGCAGTCCGCATCTCGCAAGCAGGTGGGCACTGACCGAAGTTGCTAGAAGTTTCAGCTCATCAGTGGATCCTGCACTGGGGCTGTCAGGCGCCGACTTGCGGTAAAGATTTGGAACTGCGTGGCCGGCCCTGGAGTTCAGGTCCAGCTGGCTCGCAGGCGGACCCCGCCTCCCGGGGCGGCGACTGGCCGAGGATGAAGAGAAGCGGGTCCGCGGAGAAGGGTCGGTCGCCGGCGGTGGCCGGGCGCCGCAGGCCAAGTTGCCGGCTCGCGAAACTTGGCGGGAGCGCCGCGGTCCTTCCTGCCTGCGGCCTCAGGGAGGCGCCCGCGGCTCAACCAGCTGCTCGCGGGGCGGGCTCGGCATCGGCATCCTCGCAGCAGCCGGGCTCCAGAGCGGCCGCGGGGCCTGCGCACAGCGCCCGCTGGTGGCAAGAGCCGGAGAGCCCGATGGGCGCCGCGAGGGGCCGGAGAGAGCCCGCAGAGCCGCCCTTCACCAGCCAGGGTGCGGGAGGGCGCAAAGGCCCGGGACCCCAAAGGGTCTCTCTCTTTATAACTGACAGGAGCGGGGGCAGGTGGTCGTGGAAATTGGCTGGATAACCACTTATTTGTCCCCCTCTCGCCCCGATGCCTTTGGAAGGCATTCATTTACTCAACGAATGTTCCCAGGGTCCTGTACTTTAGGCACTGTTCCAGGAATCAGGGAACTGGTAAAGAGGGTCCTTATTCTCACAAGCTTATGTTCTCGTTAGTAAATCAATAACCATCTAAATTCCTGGCACAAGCAAAAATGCAAGTAGGGAAAATAAAGCCGAGGAAGGAAGAGAGAAAACGTGTCCCATGGAGACATGTGAATGGAGGGAGGTGACCACTCCAGAGGAAGAACACTTCAAGCAGAGGGGACAGAAACGACGAAGGCCCTGCCTTCAATATGCCCCATTCCTTGGGGAACAGGAAGAGTGCCAGCGTGGCTGCTGGGCAGAGTGGGAGGGAGTGTGTAGGGAACTGGCTTTGAAAAGTTGCATTTGGCCTCTCTATAAAAGGCCTCACTAAGGGATTTTAAGTGTGATGGGAAACTACTGGAAGGCTGGGAGCAGGGGTATGAGCTGACTGACTTGTTTTCCGAAGATCACTCTACTTTGGTTGCTATTTGGAGAGGTATACGTCTAGTGGAAGCTCTACACAGAACAAGGAATAAAAGCAAGATCAATTTGGAGGTACTGCAAGAGTCTAAGTGATAATCGATGCTGGCATGGGCCTGTATGGTCATGGAGGAAGTGGAAAGAAAGGGTCAGGTTAAGGCTTTTTTTTTTTTTGGTACTGGGGATTAAGCCCAAGAGCATTCCACTTCTGAGCTACATGTCAGCCTTTTATCTTTTATTAAATTGTGAAACAGTGTCTCCCTAAATTGCTGAGGTTGGCCTCGAACCTGTGATCCTCCTGTCTCAGGACAGGGATTACAGGCTTGTGCCACTGTGCCCTGCTGGATTGTTTTTTCTTTCTTTTTTAAAAGGCAAAATAGAGAGGACCCAAAGATGGAGCAGAGGTATTATGAGAAAGAAAGGAGTTAAAGATGGCATGTTTTTGGCTTGTGCAACTGGGTGAATTCATAATGATGGAGAAAAGAGGGGATGAAGGGATTTTGTACAGGTTAAGAAGTGAGCATAGTTGCTAAGTGGACTCTGAAGTAAGCAATTGGATATATGAATCTGTAATTAGGAGGACTCGGGCCAGGGATTTCAATTGGGGTCAAAATATATCTTTTCACATAAATGTAGACGCTAAAGAAGTTGATCTCCTAGAGTTAGAGAGTAGAACAGTGGTCACCAGAGGCTGAGAAGGGTGTGAAGAGGATAGAAAGATGAAGAAAGTATAATTAACAGGTAAGAGGGGTACAATTAGAAAGGAGAAGTAACTTCTGATGTTCTATAGGACACTTGGGTAATTCTTGTTTGTAACAATTAACTGTGTATTTCAAAACAGTAGAGGCTTTTGATTGTTTCCAGCACAAAGAAATGATAAATTATATTTCATGATCATTACACATTGTACATATGTATATTAAAATGTCACCCTGTACCCCATAAATATATGTAATTATGATGTGTCCATTAAGAATGAATATGAACATATATATATATATATATATATATATATATATATATATATATATATTAGGGCTGGGGATTGAACCCAGGGGCATTCTACCTCTGAGCTACTCTCTCAGTCCTATTTATTTAAAATTATTTTTTGTGATACTGGGGATTGAACCCAGGAACATTCTACCTCTGAGGTATACCGCTAGCCCTATTTTACCTTTATTTTGAAACAGGATCTTGCTAGGTTGATGGAGTCCCACTACTTGCTGAGGCTGTCCTTGAATCTGTGATCCTCTTGTCTCAGCCTCCCAAGTACTGGATTTATAAACTTGTTCCACTATACCTGGCCCCAGCCCTATTTTCTTTCTTTTTTTTTTTTTTTGTGGAACTGGGAGTTCTACCTCCAAGCTATACCCTCACTTCTATTTTTTATTCTTTATTTTGAAACAGGGTCTCGCTCAGTTACAGAGGTCTGCACTAAATTGCTGAGGTTGGCTGTAAACCTGTGATCTTCCTGTTTTAGCCTCCCAAGTACTGGGATTACAAGCATGTGCCACCAAACCCAGGGAGACTGAACCTATGAGTTATACCCCCAACCCGTCTTATCCTTTTACTTTAAAATAAGATCTTGTTGAGCTAGGCGTGGTGGTGCATGCTTGTAATCCCAGCGCTTGGGAGGCTGAGACAGGAGGATCGCACAGGTTCGAAGCCAGCCTCAGCTACTGAGTGAGGCTCTCAGCAACTTAGTGAGACCCTGTTTCCAAATAAAGTATAAAATGGGTCTTGGAGTATAGCTTAGAGGTAGAAAAGCCCTTGGGTTCCACCCCCAGCACCACACACACACACACACACACACACACACACACACAAAACAAGTTCTTGTTAAGTTGGTGAGGGTCTTGCTAAGTGGCTGAGTCTGGCCTTGAACCTAAAATCCTCCAGTCTCAGCCTCCCAACTACTGGGATTACAGGCATGCACCACTACTATTGGCTAAAAACCACATAAAACATATTTTGAATTAGGTCTCACTAACATATAGATAATATATAAAGCCACATAGCTGGCTACTTTATACCTAGGGAATGAGTACAGATTGAGAGAGGGCAGCTGAGGGCTAAGTCCAGGGTCAAGGATGGAAGTCCTAGGAAGGAGGAGGAGAACACAAGAGTGTGCTATCCTAGGACCACGTGACAAGGAGAAGGGAGTTGTGCTGCCGGGTGGAACTGGGCCTCAGTGAAACAAGGAGGAACATGAGCTGAGAGTAAGACCAGGGAGAAGGACTTGGGAATTGATGAAAGAAAGAGTAGAGAGCAAAATGACGAGCAGATTATAGTCATCTTGCTGGGCCTAAAGGAATTGGTGATTACAGTTTTTTGGGGGTACTGGGAATTGAACTCAGGGACATTTTCCCCAAGCCTTTTTATTTTTTAATTTGGAAACAGGGTCAAGTTACATCGCTGAGAATTGAGATCTCCCCAAGATGCTGAGGCTGGCCTTGAACCTGCAATCCTTTTGTCTCAGCCTCCAAAGTACCATGATTACAAGCATGTGTCCTTCAGCTTTGTGATCATAAATTTAACATAAGGCCAGAAAGCAAGGACAGGGTCTCTTTCTAGTCACCTGCCCAAATATAAAGGAAGAGAGTAGAGAACAGGAGATAGAGTGGGAAGCTTGAAATTGAAGGTTCTTTTTGTGTGGTACTGGGGGGTTGAACCCAGGGGCATTTTTCCTCTGAGATATACCCCCAGCCCTATATTTTATTCTTATTTTGAAACAGGGTCTCACTAAGTAGCCGAGGCTGGCTACAAACCTGTGATCCTTCTGCTCAGCCTCCCAAGTACCGGGGTTGTAAGGGTGTGCCACCACACCCAGCTAAGATCTTTTTTTTTTTTTTTTTGGTGGTACTGGGGTTCCTGGAAGCCCTTCTACCTCCGGGCTACACTCCCAGACCTATTTTTACATTTTTATTTGGAAACAGGGTCTCCTAAGCCAGCAAATATGGCTGGCTTCGAACCTGCGCGATCCTCCTGTCTCTGCCTCCCAAGCGTGGGGATTACAAGCATGCGCCACCACGCCTGGCCAGCTAAGATCTTTGAATGGCCTGGGATTTAGGTTCTGTGAGCACGACGAGGACGACAACGAAGATGACTACATCGAATCCTAGGGAACTGGGAAAGTTGTATGTTCTGCACTAAGGAATTTGTATAGAGATGCTAGGGTTAGAAAGGGTGGCGGGGGTTAGGTGGGTCTGATGGATAGAAGACATGTCCAGGTCAGACGGGTCCTACTCCATCTTATCTAGATGCCACAGTTGAGCCCACCGCTTCTCAAAAGAGCCACAGAACACCAGAGCCCCAAGAGACTGGGGTTTCTCAAACCACAGACCTCTCAGCAGGACCGTGGCAATTTCTGCCTAACCCACTTATTGCTTGTTTAGTAATATTGTTCCTTGGACTGGCTTATTTTTTCATTAAAACATTTATTTCCAAAGGAAACTTTATTCCCTCACTATAAGATGACAAGTCTGGCTTCCCATAAGCAAAAAGTAACCATAAAAGTAGATTAAATGAAACAGAATGTGGTGGCACAGGCTTGTAATCCCAGTACATGGAAGGCCAAGAGAGCAGGATCACAGGTTAACAAGCCTCAGCAATTTAGCGAGACCCTTTGCAACTTAGATTCTGTTAAAAAAAAAAAAAAAAAAGAACTGGGGTGTAAGTAGGAGGTAGAACGCCCCTGGGATCAACCTCTAGTGCCATAAGAAAAAAATTTTTTTTGATGAAATTAAAATTATTGAATTTAGAAAACTTTATAATTAGTTCTCATTTTCAAATATGCCAATTTATTTAATTTTTAAATTTTATTTTATTTTATTCTTTTGTGGTACTGAGGGTGAAATCCAGAGGCTTTTCTACCTCTGGGCTATACTCCCAGACCTATTTTATATTTTATTTGGAAACAGAGTCTCACTAAGTTGCTGAGAGCCTCACTAAGTAGTTGAGGCTGGCTTTGAACTTGCGCAATCCTCCTGTCTCAGCCTCTCAAGCGCTGGGATTACAAGTGTGTGCCACCATGCCCAGCTTATCAATTGATTTTAAAGTAAGAAAATCCCTTCATAGCCATCCCATTATCATACATGTAAACAATCTATCATTAAATTGTGTGAGAACTTTAAACAAAATTTGTAATTAAAGTAAATGAACCAGCTAAGTGTAGCAGCACATGCTTATAATCCCAGTACTTGAGAGGTGAGACAGGAGGACCATGGGTTCCCAGCCAGCCTCAGCAATTTAACAAGGTCCTCTGCAACATAATGAGACCCTGTCTCAAAATAAAAAATAAAATAGGATTGGGGATGTAGCTCAGAGGTAGACTATCCCTAGGTTCAATTCCCAGTAAACACACACACCACACACAAAATCCCCAGTAAAACACACACACACACACACACACACAAACACACACACACACACACACACACACGTAAATGAATCAATGAACTATAAGTAAATAGTAAGTCTAAGATAGAAAATTATAACTGGGAATAAGCCTTTTTTTTTCATTACTGGGGATTGAACTCAGGGGTGCTTTACCACTGAGCTATACCCCCAGCTCTTTTAATTTTTTATTTTGAGACAAGGTCTTACTAAATTGCCCAGGCTGGTCTTGAACTCAAGATTCTCCTGCTTCAGCCTTCCAAGAAACTGGGATCACAAGCATGTGTCACCTTGCTAAGGGAAAATAAGCTTCTCCTTTTACTGGGGGGGATACTAAAGTTCCAGGCCACTGGCATTCTATCTCTGAGATATACCCTCAGCCCCTTTTATTTTTATTCTGAAACAGGGTTTCACTAAGTTGCTTAGGGCCTCTTGCTAAATTGTTGAGGCAGACCTTGAGGACTTTGAATCAGTGATCCTCCTATCACAACCTCCCAAATACTAGATTACAGGCATGTGCAACCTCATCCAGCTAGAAATAAGGCTCTTTGAGGGAAGAATGCAAGTCTGTGATCAGTTGAAATCAAAGGGATATTTACTCCATGTTCTATTTAAGGTAAAGATAAGGCAGGTGTGATGGCACATGCTTGTAATTCTAGCAGTTGGTAAGCTGAGACAGAAGCATTGCAGGTTCGAGGCCAGTCTCAGCTACTTAGTGATGTCCTCTGCAACTCAGACCCTTTTTCAAAATAAAGAGTAAAAGATAGGGCTGGGGGTATACCTTAGACATAGAATGCCCCTGGGTTCTAACCCCAGTACTGTAAAAAGAAAAAGAAAAAAAAAAAAAAGAAAAAGGGTAAAGAAAAAAGATAAAGTTCTGCCGGGCGTGGTGGCGCACGCTTGTAATCCCAGCATTCAGGAGGCTGAGACCTGGAGGATCACAGTTCGCGGACAGCCTCAGCTACTTAGTGAGGCCCTCTGCAACTCAGTGAGACCCGGTTTCAAAATAAAGAATAAAAAATAGGGCAGGGGGTGTAGCTCAGAGGTCAAATGCCCCTGGGTTTCATCCCCAGACCCGCAAAAAAAAAAAAAAAAAAAAAAAAAAGATAAAGTTCTGTATCAAGTGTCTGTTGTTGTTTATTCTAATGTTAATTAGCACTAAGAATCAGAAAGAGCAAAAGATAGCTATCTGCAGATTAACCTGCTGCTAACAAGTGATGTTTGCTATTTTTTTCTGGGGATAAACACGGCAATTCCACCTATGAAAATCCCTATCATTTGTATGAGCTATAATTCCATGTGGTTATAGCAAAAGGTATGAAACAAGCAGCTCCCGAGCCTGCCAGAGACCAGTGATTATCACTCACACACCTCTGTGAGTCATCTCGGTGCCGCTCGATTTCATTCTCTGGGTACACTTAGTTTAATGTGCATCTGACCCATAAAATCATCTGCAGCAGAGCAGGACTGCCATTATTCCCAATTTGTGTGTCATCATTCTATTCCCGAGAGTTATGCCTATTGCCATCAGCCGTATCTGGATGAAGCTGTGCTGGCTTTGTCATGGAGAAAATTATTCCTCCTGAACTCGGGCTGCTTTCAAAAGCAGCAATTTGCTGCCATTCTGGCCCATTATTTGTAAAAGAAAAAAAGTACAATGTTACCGAGGTGTAATATATATACAGTACATGGCACACAAATTAAGTGTACCTTTCCATCATTCTTGACAAATTGATGAACCCAAGTAACTACCACCACAATCAAGATAGAGATAATTTCCATCACTCCCAAATATCCTCTTGTGCTGCTTCCTAACCCCTCCACCACTCCATCCCCGGTGCTAGGCAACCACGACCTACTTTCTGTCACTTTAGACTGGATTGATTTTCTTGTAGTTTAATATAAATGTGATCATATAGCTTGTACCCTTGTGTCTGGTTTCTTTTGCTCAGCCTGTATTTTATATTCCTCTATGCCATTATGTGTATCAATAGTTTATTCCTTTCTACTGTGTAATATGTCAATGCAAATCTATAACACGATTTGTTTATCCATTCACCAGTTGAGGCTATTGAGTTGTTTCCAGTTTGGGACTATTATGCATAAAGTTTCTGCAAACATTCATATATAAGTTGTTGGGTGGGTATGTCTTTTTGTTTCTTGAGGTATAGAACTGCTAGGTTAAGTGTAAGTATCAGTGTTGCAAAGTGGCTGTATCATTTTACATACCCATGGGCAATGAATAAGAATTCTAGTGGCTCCTCAATTTCATGGACACTTAGTTTTGCTAATCTTTTTTTTTTTTTTTTCAGTACTGGGGGTTGAACCCAGGGGCATTCTACCACTGAGCCACACCCCCAGCCCTTTTTACTTTTTATTTTGAAACAATCCTGCAAAATTGCTGAGGCTGATCTGGAACCTGCAATCCTCTTGTCTCAGCCTCCCAAGTCCTGGGCTTACAGGTGTGTAGCACTATAACGATAAGTAGTGGTATAACAGTGGTGTTCATTTACAATTTCCTGATGACTATGTTTAGCATTTTTTCTTATGCTTATGGACCTTTTGCATTTCTTCTTTTGTAAAGTTTTTTTTTTTTTCAAATTTTGTTTTCATATTTTGGGTAAAGTATTCTACCTTCAAGTTACCCCATGCCTTTTTTTACTACTTATTTTGAGACAGGGTCTCACTAAATTGCTCAGGCCGGCCTTGAACTTGCAATCCTCCTACCTCAACCTCCCCGGTACTAGGATTATAGGCATGTGCCACTCCACTGGGCTTAAGTCCATTTTTTAAATTGTTATTTTTAGCTGGGTGTTGTGGTGTACACTTTTAATCCCAGTATTTGGGAGACTGAGACAGGAAGATCACAAGTTTTCAGTCAGCTTCAGCAACTTAGTGAGGCCTTCTGCAATTTAGTGAGACCCTGTTTCAAAATAAAAGAATAAAATGGGGCTGGGGGTATAGCTCAGACGTAGGATGTCCTGACTTCCATCCTCAGTATAAAATGTGTATACACACATACATATTGTCTTCTCATAAATGTAAGAGTTCTTTTTAAATTTTGGATTTAAGTTCTTAGTATTGTATATATTTTCATTCATTCACCCATTTATTTACTTATTTATTTTTGCAGTGCTGGGATGGAATCTAGTGCCTTGTGCATGCTAAACAAGTCTACTACTGAGCTATACCCCAGTCCTGTTTTACCTTTTCATTTTCTCAATGATGTCTTACTTATCTTTTTTTTTTCTTGCAGTACTGGGGATGAAACCCAGGGGCATTCTACCTCCGAGCTACACCCCCATCCCTATTTTTTATTCTTTATT
Organism: Muscardinus avellanarius; assembly: GCF_963383645.1. NCBI lineage: Eukaryota > Metazoa > Chordata > Mammalia > Rodentia > Gliridae > Muscardinus > Muscardinus avellanarius. The sequence continues at coordinate 74,297,967 of NC_137796.1, read as the reverse complement.
TTGAAACAGGGTCTCAAAAAACTGAGTTGCAAAGGGCCTCGCTAAGTAGCTGAGGCTGTTTGTGAACCACAATCCTCCCGTCTCCGCTTCCAGAATGCTGGGATTACAAGTGTATGCTACCACACCCAGCTTTATTATCATTATTATTTGGTACTGGGGATCAAACCCAGGGGTATTCTATACCCAGCCCTATTTTATTTTTGATTTTGAAACAGAGTCTCCCTAAATTGCTGAGAGCCTCATTAAGTTGCCACAGTTGGCCTTGAACTTGTGATCTTCCTATATTAGGTTCCCAAGTACGGGGATTACAGGCATGCACTATCACTCTCAGCGTTAGTTTTTATTTTGAAACAGGGCCAGGCTGGCCTTAAACTTGTGATTCTGTCTCAGCCTCTCAAGTACATGGATTACAGGTGTGCGTACACCACTACATCTGGCTTGTTTTCACTTTTCATTGTGTCAACATTTTTGCTAATGGTGTAAAAGCAATACTGAGTAGTACCACCTGGTGTCTTACTTAGCACTAATCAGGACAATGGCACCAAACTACATTCATAGTCACTGTGTTTTTCCCCCCACCCTGCACTTGTGGAGAAAATAAAATTTTGGCTAAAAATGTGTTTTGATTAGCAACACAATGTGTTAAATTTATTAAATCCAGATCCTCAGGTATATATCTTTGTATTATTCGGAATACTGAGATGAGTGTATGCACAAAACTCAGCAACTGCCCTTGTGCAGTGGTCTGAGTTGTGGGTGGAACCAGTTATTTTCCTTGGGGAAGATGGTTCTAGAATGAATGACTAACTATGATCAACTACAATAATGTAGATTTGGGTACTTTGCAGGCATTTTCTCAAAATTGAACAAAGTGAAACTATCACTTTAAGGGAAATAACTGTGTCTTTGCTGCCACTGATAATATTTAAGCTTTCAAGAGAAGATTAGAATTTGAGAAGATTTATGTCCACCCCCATGAGCTTGACAGTTTCCCATTACTTGAAAACTTGGCCAATGAGATAGGTGGTGATAGTAATGAATGTGATTTTCTGATATTTTATGAAATGTGTCAACATTTCCAAAAGCTGCTGTAATCTTGTAATATAATAAGAAATATGCACTTTGGTCTCCATTCCTATCCAGAGCTCTTAAAACACTTGTAATTTCCTGAGTGATAAGAGCAACAGGGTCATCTTTTGTTATAATACATTCATATTTGGTTTCTGCTCTGGTTCCCAAAACAGCTCTGGAGAAATTAAGGTAAAAGAAATATTTTATTATTTATAAAAAGCCCCACCCCCCCAACCTTTTTTGGTGCTGGGGATGGAACCCAGGGGCATTTTACCTCCAAGCCACATCCCCAGCCCTATTTTATTTTTATTTGGAAACAGGGTCTCACTAGGTTGATGAGATTCTCACTACTTGCTGGGGCTGTCCTCAAGTCTGTGATATTCCTGTCTCAGCCTCCCAAGTACTGGAATCACAAGTGTGCATCACCACGCCCAGCAGCTATTTTTAAAATTTATTTTGAAACAGGGTATAAGTTGCAGAAGGCATTACTAAGTATTTGAGGCTAAGTTGCAGGGGGCCAGAGTGGCTCTACAGCACTCTTTAAATGAAAGCATCTGGAAACAGTGAAGATGCCTATCACTAGGGAACTGGCTAATTACATTACCTAAGAGAAGAATTTCTGAATTATAGGGACTCCCTCACCCCAGCACAAAGTTCCTATTTGCAGCATCTACTCAGACAGGGGGCCAAGTTGACCTTGTAGGTAGATAGTCTCCCAATATCAAAACCTAATCTTCCAAACTCCTAAGTGTCCCAAAGTCTGCTGGACTTAGACAGGATAAAAACTCAGTAAACTGGAGTTCGTTGGCATTTTCATTCGAATTGCCCCCCTGTGCCCCACTCCGGCACAGGGCTGTAACTATCTCTATATTTCTATCTTTTTAATAAACTTCTTTAAATCTTCAGCAGCTGTCCAAGCGATGAATACTTATTCTTAGCTTAGGACAAGAATCCATGGTTTTTCTATTTGTCTGTCTGTGTGATAGTGTGGGGGGGTTTACTTTTCCACACACACACACCACGCACCTTTCCCCCCCAACCTATCCCCTGAAACAGAGATGACACTGTATATCTTCCAAGGCTCAGCCCTAAGAGATCTGTGGTTTCCCCTTTGCCTCCTTCAGCTCTCTGGGAGCCAGGATGCCATGCTGTGAGGAAGCTCAAGCAGCCACGTAGAGAGCCAAGAGCTACCTGTCTCCCAATCATCACCCAACACCAACTGCCAGCCTGTCCTGACTCATCCTGCTGACACCACATGAAATACAGTAATGGCATGGTTGATCCTCAGATCATGAAAAAAAGTGCTTTAAGTAACTAAGTTATGGGGCGGTTGTTTTGCAGTGTGAGTAACTGATGTACTTACTTTCCAGAGCCAAAGCAGGCAGCCTTTACCTGAGCTTCTCTGCTACCTCTTTTTCCCTCCACCTGCTTTCTCATGTCTTTTTGTTTTTTGTACTGAGTATTGAACCCAGAGGCATTTTACCTTGGAGCTACACCCTTGACCTTGAAATAAGGTCTTGCTAAACTGCTGAGGCTGACCTTGAACCTGTGATCCTCCTGTCTCAGTCTCCTGATCAACTAGGACCACAGGTTGGTTTGTCACTTGGTTACTTAAAGCTTTGAGCCTCACTATGGGTGCTTTCCCAGAAATCCCAGTTTTAGCAACAATAACTTCATCACTCATGTAACCTGCATCTGCCCACCACTAGTATAACCCAGTGTCCTAGGAAGCTGTGGGCAGACGCTATTTGAACATTAGCATATGTTGTCCAGAGGGGAAGCTTGAATCTGGAACCAAAGGGTGATTTCTTTAAAAAACTTTTTTTTTTTTGGTGCATGTGTATGGTACTGGAGATTGAACCTGTAGGGGTGCTGGAAAGCAGGCTGGAAGAAGCGCTTTCCCCCCAGTATGAGAAGTTAACTAGAGAAGTCTTCTTCCATATTAGGATTAGAAATAAGGTATTAAAATATAGAGTTAAGATATAGAAGTAAGGTAGATTGGAAATAGAATGAAGATCCATAAGCCCAGCTGCCCAGATTGCAGGATTCAAGGACGAGGGTAGGGGACCCACAAGGTCAAAGCCTCTAATCTCCAGCTTGCCGGCCAAGGTCTTTGTAAATGGGACCCCATCCCTATATCTCTGAGCTAGATCAGCAAACAAGGCCAGGCTAATCTGCTCTCCAGGCAGATTCTTCAGTGCAGAGATAAGCCTGGCCCAGCCAAGGTGGGTGGGAAAGGCAGCCCTAGGGAACGAACACATACCATAAGGGAGATAAGCAGTCCTTAGCAGGCTCTGATGTGTGTGGATGCATGTTTTAAAATTATTGGTTGTACTTGTTTGTCCTCGTATCTGATTGGTTGTATTCTAAGGTTGGCGGGCTCGAACTTTTGGCGGGCTCTGACGTGTGTAACCACTCCCTCGTAGGGTTATAAAATTCAGAGCGTGGAGTGGGGAGGGGTCGAACCTCGACCATTTAGTGTCTTGGTCTCGACCCCTGGCTAGCTGGGACAGAGCTGCAGCACAATAAACCTCACTTGCATTTTACATCTCTTGTGAGTCCTTCGATATTTGGGTTGGTGGGCGATTCTCGGACCCTTCAGAACCCAGGGGCATTATACCTCTGAGCTACACCACCAGCCTTATTTATTTATTTATTTATTTATTTATTTATTTATTTATTTATGTACTGGGGATGGAATCCAGAGGCATTTTACCCCTGAGCTATACCCCCAGCCCTATTTTTTTGTGTGTGTGTGGTACTGGGAGTGGAACCCAGGGGCTTTCTACCTCTGGGTTATACTCCCAGACCTATTTTTATATTTTATTTGGAAACAGGGTCTCACTAAATTGCTCAGAGCCTCACTTAGTAGCTGAGGCTAGCTTCGAACCTGTGTGATCCTCCTGTCTCAGCCTCCCAAGTGCGGGGATTACAAGTGTGGGCTCCCAGCCCTATTTTTTATTCTTTATTTTGAAACAAGGTCTCAGTTGCAAAGTGCCTCACTAAAGTAGCTGAGGCTGTTCAGGAACCATGATCCTCCTGTCTCAGCCTCCCGAATGCTGGGATTCTAAGCATGTGCCACCACACCTAATTCTTTTATTTTTATTTTGAAATAAGGCCTTACTAAGTTGATGAAGGTCTTGCTATGCTGTTTAAGCTAGCCTCAAAACTGTGATCCTCCTATCTCAGCCTCCCAAGTACTGAAGTCACTGGCATGTGCCACAATGTCTGGCTGGAATTTGGATTTTTATGACAAGGAGAAATAGGTAGTACAGCAAGCATGACGTTTTTTGGAGAGATAAGTAGGATTGAAGTAAGTCTGCATAGATCAGCATGGTTGTATATTTCATAAAGTCCGTTTAAATGTCTAGGTCAAGAGGCAAACCTCTCAATCTGACATTTCTTAAACCTTGGTATTGTAAGATTCTGGGAAATTATCTCTTTTATTTTTATTTTTGGTACTGATGATTGAATTTAGGAGCATTCTACCTCTGAGCTACACCCCCAGCCCCATTTTATTTTGAAACATAGTCTTGCTAGGTTGATGAGAGTCTCACCACTTGCTGAGGCTGTCCTTGAATCGGCAAATCTCCTGTATTAGCCTCCCAAGTACTGGGATTACAAGCCTGTGCCACCACACCCAGCTCTGCTTAATTCAGCTCACAGATTCAAAACTGTCATGATGTTTGAGTGGCTATTTATCTGTCAGTAAAATTGCTAAGGCTCAGAAAAAAAATTCAGAACAGGAGTTTTGCTCTTTTTTATTTATTTTATTTTTTTATGGTACTAGGGATGGAACCCAGGGGCATTCTATCTCCAAGCTACACCCTCAGCTCTATTTTTTATTCTTTATCTTTTTTAACCATTCTGCAGACTCTTTTCTTGTGTGTGTGTTTATGTGTGTGTGGTACTGGGGATTCAACCCAGGGGCATTCTACCTCCAAGCTACACTCGCAGTCCTATTTTATTTTTTATTTTGAAGCAACGGGTTCTCATTAAGGAGGGCCTCACTAAATTGCCAAGTGGGCCACAAACCTGCACTCCTCCTGTCTCAGCCTTCCAAGTACTACAATTACAGGCATGCACCACCACACCCAGTTCGTTTTGTTTTTTATGTAATCAGGACTGCAGTACCCTCAAACTTTGAGAGTCTTTCCTCTGTCCAGCCCAATAAACGCATCAAAAGCATTGTACTTTTCAGTTACTGTGTTCATCTCTAGCATTTCTCTTTGGTTCTTTTTTAGAATTTCCATTTCTTTACGTACATTGCGCCTCTCTGTACTTCCAGCTCTCTGTGTTATCCATCAAAGCCCTAAAAATGTTGATCACAGTTGTCTGAAATTCCTGTTTTGATAATAAGCACGTTTTCAACATGCTTGCCATACCTGGTTCTACGGCTTTGCTGTTGTTTTGCTTTTTAACATGCTTTGTAATTCCTTCTTGATAAATGGACATGATATACTGTGTAAAAGGAACTGCTGTGAGCAGTGCCACAAGTGTGGGTCCTGCATCCATGGACTCAACTAACTTTGGACAGAAAATGTTCAGGAAAAAAAAAGCATCTGTACGGAACGTGTACAGGTTTTATCCCACTGTGTCATTATTCCTTAAACAAATATAGAATTAGCAAGTAAAAATAAAATTTGTATTTCTAAGTAATCTAGATCATTTAAAGCATATGGGAAGCCAGACACATGGTGGCACACACTTGTAATACCAGTACTTGGGAGGCAGAGACAGGAGGATCACAGGTTTACAGCCATTTCCAGCTACTTAGGCCCTCTGCAATTTAGTGAGACCCTGTTCCAAAATAAAGAATAAAAGGTAGGGCTGGGGGTGTAGCTCGGAGGTAGAATAACCCTGGGTTTAATCATCAGTACTGAAAAAAAAAAAAATACATGGGAGCCAGGTGGTGGTGCACACATGTAATCCCAGTACTTGGGCAGATGATACAAGAGAATCACAGGTTCAAGGCCAGCCTCAGCAACTTGGTGTGACCCTGTTCTAAAATAAAAAAAGAAGGCTGAGAGCATAGCTCAGAGGTAGAATGCCCCTAAGTTCAATTCAATCCCTAGTAACCAATACGTGGGCTCACATGCACACACAAAGAATACATTGGAGCCTGGTGTGTTGTCACACATCTGTAATCCCAGTACTTGCGAGGCTGAGACAGGATTACAAGTACGAAACCAGTTTTAACAACGTAATGAGGCCCTCAGCAATGTAGGAGACCTTGTTTGTTTGTTTGTTTTTTAGCAGTACTTGGGTTGGAACCCAGGGGCATTTTACCTCGAAGCTCCATCCCCAGCCCTAATTTTTATTTTATTTTGAAACAGGGTCTGAGTTGCAAAGGGCCTCACTAAGTAGCTGAGGTTGTCCGTGAACCATGATCCTCCTGTTACAGCCTCCCAAATGCTGGGATTACAAACATGCGCCACCATGTCTGGCTAGGAGACCCTGTTTCAAAATAAAAATTTTATTTTGAAACAGGGCTGGTGATGTAGCTCTGATGCAGAATGCCCCTGAATTCAATTCTAGGAAAGGGAAGGAAGGAGATGGAAGGAAGAAAGAATGGGAGGTTCTGTGTAGGTAAGTAAGGGACTTTGGTATTTGTGGATTTGGACATCCTGGGGTCCTTGGAACCAATCCCCTGTGGATACTGGGGGCGGGGCAGCTCTGTGGTGGTAGCAAGGTGTGTGGTCTGTGAGTTGTGTTCTGCAGGTGGCTGGCTGGGGTGGGCTGTTCCCTTTCCTATAGTAGCTCAGGCTGTGGTTAACAGTTTCCTCCTGAGGGCAGACCTTGTTAAGAAAAGCAGAACGTTCTAGCTCATCACATCTCCCCACAACCAACTGGCAGCTCCCAGAGATTTTTCTCCTATGTATTTTCTGCTAGGACCAAGGTAGAACTCACAAAAGTGTGCACTGTTGGACTTGGTCTTGTAGTGAGGCTCCTGCCTCCACTCTGAAATCCACAAACATATCTCCCTTGGGTGGAACAGGATGGTCTAAGGGACTGGAGCTGGGCATTTCCCTTCTTCCAGGTAGGCTCTGAGGAGCCCCAGCCGGATCGGAATCCGTTGGACTATTCCTTCAGGCGCAGAGCTCGTTAAGCACAGGTGCACCGGCTTGTGAGTCCTGGCTCCCATACAAGGAAGGAGCACGAAGGGATTGCCCAAAACAGCTACGTCCCATGATTGGGTCTCCTCAGAGTTTTTCTCTTTTGGACTTGTCCACAGCGAGCCAGGCTTTCCTGCCAGGTACTGATGCCCCTTGCGCTTCTGCTTCTCAGCGTCCCCTCAGGTAAGTTGTGAGTGGCATATGCCACCAGTCTATCTCTCTGTGACCTCACCTTGCTAATGGGCCTAAGGAGAGTTATTGATTTTTCACTTGGTGCGGGCTTCTGTTAGTGAGGCGGTATGTCCCTTTTAGGCAGAAGCCTTAGGCAAGTGCACCCACATAAACCTAGTATGTAAAGGAATTTTAACTGCTATTATCTGCTT